>NW_027460346.1:8510999-8810999 GCF_050947875.1 Dermacentor variabilis
CTCCGACGCTGTTGCAAAGAGCTTTGTGTCGTCCAAGCAGGCGCCGTCTACGATATCCACCAAAAACAAAGGTTTGCCGATCCGCACCGGCGTCATGCACATCCATTGAAAGCCCGGAGGCAACGGAGGCAGCTGAGGCAATCCCTCGACGCGTCACTACGTGATCAAACATGGCGACGCCCTCAGGATTGCCGTGAAAAGGGTCGATAACTTATATCGCATTATACAAAACAAATTTTACTGCCAAATAGGTCGAGAGACATGAGTTGCTGACGCTATTTTGACGTGGGGTTCGCTTTTATTATTTTTTACATATCATAGGAACTCAAATGAATTGGCTGCGTTGGGTCATAAGCTAGTTTATATATATATATATATATATATATATATATATATATATATATATATATATATATATATATATATATATAGATATATAAATGCACACTGCGGGCAATGCAACGATGCAGCTGCAGGCATTCGTCATGTGCGTATGTGCCAGATTTGTTTCTTTCTTCTTTTACTTCGAACACAATTTCTTTTTCTTCTAAAATTCTGCCGAGACAAAGTAAAACCACCTCTCCGGGTCGCTTATTTGAAGAAGGCGGGCGTGACAAATCGAAACATTCTGTTCGCTAACCAGATCACCACGCTGCCAAAGCGCCAGCAATCGAGTTTTTCACCACCCAATGTTGCTATCTCCAGAGCTCCGTGCGGCATGGGACTCTTGCTTCATTCAGCAGAAATTCTGATGCTAGCACAAGTTCGTAGTATCCGTTCCCAAATCTGCTGCTAAATACAATGGCGTCCCTGCTAGTCTGTCCGCGAAGGCGCGAAGGAGACATCGGCGAAACTGTTAACTGCAAGGACAATATATTTCACGCGACTTCCAGGTGAAGGCTGCTCAAAAGTTCCGGGACTGCTACTAAATGGGCAATGCGTAATTGCGTGTTGTATCAGTTGACCCAATTCCGCAAATGCAACACGCAGCCTATAATGAATAGACAAAATTGAAGACGTAAATATTGTTAATTCGCTCACTTACGTACAACTATCATTAGTGGGAGTATCTGCTGTGTGCTGAAATGGCTTTCTTATGTCCCACAAGTGACGCCAAGAGCCCGACGCCAGCTGCGATGCCATCTTATGTAGTATAACGAGTGCAAGCGCTGAAATAAACGGGGCCTTTTACGTCACGCAACGTGTGCAGATTGGCCCTTATAGTAGAAAATTAGACGGCGTCTATGCCGATCTACGACGCATTTCATTCATCCAACCACCCAAGGAGGGAGAATCATACTATACCATGCCGTAGATGGTTTAAAATCGGAATGCGTTCGAATGAAAAAAAATAAATAAATGAATACAAATCTGGCTCTAATTATGTCAAGCATCGTTTTTCAGACTTCCGGCCGTCTTCTAGCAGAATGTTTTCTTTTTCAACCGCATGCAGCTAGATCAAATGTGTTGACAATAACGCATTCCCTTTAATGACACATTCTGGCATTTTTTGCAGCCCCTTCCTTACGTTTTCGTGGCGAGTTCATACTTGATCGCGTATTTCTGAGTTTCTTTGCCACCACCGGAATAGAACCCATTGCGTGTCTTCTCACCAACGTATATAGCTCATATCTATTCTGATGACCTGGCGAAACGAGCTTCTCCTACTCTCTTAAACCCCGGCTCAGGCGCCTGATACCTGAAGGGCTTTTCGAATGAAGTTCCGAGCCCACCTTTCCGAAGAACTAGGTATGGCCATTTCAGCGTCCTCATTTGAGCCACTTGAATCTCCTCAAATGATGGGCTGTTACAGTAGCATCCTTTCGTTTCCATACCAAATTGTAAGTGATTAAGCCAGTGAGAATAGCATTGGACCTCTTTCAACCGCATAACTTGTAAATGTCGGTTAATCAAGCTCGCGAAAACTTGTACCAATTAAACGATTAGCCATTGTAAAAAGAAATCTCAAACAAACACAGTTTTAAAAGCAGAACAATCGGCTATAGAATATCTGAGCAATGCCTTTTTTTTTTTACTTTATGCTTAACATTACTGATTTTTATCTATTTTTTTAATTGACGTCATTAAATATATATTCAAAGCACAGCTTTATCGAGTGTCTTTCCTCGACTTTCAAGGCATACCTTTGTGCCCATGTTCTCAAATTTCTCGACATCTGGAAGATCATCGCAGTAAGTTAATACACGCTTTAAAAAGCGGGCGCAGTCTTCACCCGAGGAGGTAAACAAGTCGTATCGAACTATTTATTATTCGTAGATCACTATGCGCGTGGGCGCAAACGCAAACACAGGCGCACGCACGCACGCACACAAGTAACGAGCTCATTCGCAGCCAAGAGTAAAATTACGCGCGCACGCTAAACGGCGTCCGACAAGATTCAGAAGCATGTGGTGGACACAAAAGCGTAATGCGGCGGACGCACCGTGTCGAATCGAGATCGCGAGATTAGGTGAATGAACGAGCGTGTTTGCATGCCAGCGCGCTGGGCACAATTAATCTGAACACAACTCACAACAATCAACCAATTTCTATTGTTCAAAGAGCATAGGTGCCGCAATATCAAAATAGCCCTATATATATACTTGTACATAAACGCGCCCCGTATGTAGCGGGAATACAACACTTGTAATGCGACAATGCATTGATGTCAACGACGCTACCTATTGAACTGCGTGTTTAACGCGACTCTGCATAAGTTGAAGTCGGTTCTTAAACGCTGCATTTTTTTTTTCGCGTCGTACATTCGTCGATTATTGTATTCGGTAGGGACACTGCGCAATTCAATGACGCATTAACCACGGCCGTCCACGTTTCCGGCCACTCTCAATTCGACATCGGTATATACTCTATGGCTCCGTTAACAACTACGAGTCAATAAAACGTGCTATTACAAAGATGACTTATAGCTTTTTTTTTCTTATCTTATCCTGAGCCATTTCTAGGCACTGCGATGACTGCGCCGCCTGCAGTCCGGTCATTGTTAGAAAACCTGCGGGCAATAGGTAGTGTACAAAGCGCACGGGACATTTCATTTTGTCGGTGACCGTTTCCGACGTTTGTCGTTGCATATGGTTACCATGGTAAGTTAATAGCAACGGCTCCTTAGAATTCTCTCTTGAATAGTCTCCATTTCTATGCCCGCTCTCTATATCTCTCTTGACCAGCCAAGCATGTTTTATAATAAATGTATAGTGGAAAACACTAGGCTTTTTAGTACGCGTTAGCGCACATCGTACTAACCCGAACCTTGGTACAAGCGCCCGACTGTTATCGTTCAAAATGTCGTGTGATTATCATGGGGTCCCTATGTAACGCACTGCGTCAGCATATTTTAATCACACACTCAAACTTACGTATAGCACCTCCTGGCCAGCGCTGGTGTCCCATAACCACGGAGTAAGCGGACGAAGAGGTGCGCCGACGGCGACATGTGGCAAGGTATGTTCATTCGTGTCTAAAAACCAGGCTAATGTCATGTTTCTCTCTATTTCCTCTCTCCACCCACCTCTTTCACAGCTCTGCAACTTTCGCAACTTCCCCTTCCCTTCCCCTCATACCTCTGCCAACAATTCAAAAGTGGATGGAGAGAAAGAGATAGAGAAAGCAACAAGAGGAAATGTAGAGAGCTCAACCAGATGAGCGTCCGGTTTGCTACCCTACACTGAGGGTAAGGTACAGGGGGAATTGGAAGGGCAAAAGAGGGAGCACTGCGTGAACGCGGGAGGATGGACAGCAGAACTAGCAAACGATCACTGGAGCAGGTGTTCTTCTAAAACTGCCGTTGCGCACGAATAGCTTTCTACACCATCAACGGATGTGGCCAGGGGCCAAGAATTTCGGTTTAGGAAGGCGTTCGAGAGCCATGTTGGCTTTGTGGCGGCCTGTAAAGAGAGGCACTGGACGTCGTATTGAGGGCAAGCGCACAACAGGTGTTCGATGGGTTATTCAGACCCATAAATGTCGCATGTTGGCGTATCGGCCATTTCAAGGCGGTAAGAACAGGCGTTCGTAAATCCCACACCCAGCCAGAGGCCGTATACAGTAACGTCGCATCGCCGCAGGAGAGGCGACTTGGCACTTGCAGCCGTAACAAAAAGTCAATGGTGCGTAGGTGGCAACTAAAACGCGCTCGGAGAACTCGGAGAGCTTGTGTCGTAGTGCGAGCAAGCAAACAAAGTTTCCATATGTCGCAGTGTCCGCCCTCACCAGTGGAATTTAAATAATGTGGATGCCTTCGTGGGCAAGGACGCGCAGCCTCATCAGCGAGGCTGATACCGACAATGCCACGATGACCAGAAGCCACTGAAAGATGAGATTGAGCCCTTTTTACAGAAGACGATGGTTACTTTGTCTTAGTCCACATGTCATCTGCTCGTATATGACTTGGGGGTAAAGCAGATATGACGCTCTCAAGAGCTGCTATTGTGTCACAAAACACGACCCATTCTCAGCTGGTTGGTATAGGCGACATAGTTCACAGCGGAATAGATGGGCTGCAGCTATTTCTTCCCACCGCGATTTTTATACGTCATGGCTTCTCCATAAACACGGATATAGTTTTATTGACGCTGGTTGGCACCCGGTCAATGGACGTGATAGCCAACCGATTATAAGCTTGTCTTCAGCCGTCATGTTCCGCGAATAAGTCTTTACCCTCTTCAGTGTCGACCGTTGCCTATAATTTGAGCAGTGCGTGAACATTTGGGAGTAACTCTCTGCCACATTCAGCTATATATAAACGTCGTGGCAGTTCTTCTGGCGTATAGCCAGAAGCCCTGCCTCTCACACATGCATGAGCTTTCGAACTTCCGGCAAATGCTGTCTATACAAAGCTGCCTGTACACCTACATAGGGCAACGCCCGCATTGCGATATACTTTAGACATTTTTTTTTTCAATTTCGGGGCTGAATGTTGACAATATGACGCTTTGCACAGATATTGATCAATTAGACATTAGTCTTCATATCAAATGAGTGCTTGAATACTAATGAGGTGTTTTCCCCTCGGCTGGAACGACATCGCACGTCATACTGGGTTTTGTTCGCCAGAGTTGTTAATGTGTTAGCCTTCACTAGGCTACCAGTGCCGGGACACCATTTTGTCAATAGGACAATCACTACACTATCGAGGCGACGACACGATAAGGCTTGCTCTGTAGGCTCCGAACCTTGTTGGCGTTTCTCAAATCTAAGCGCGACCAAGAGCAGGTAGATGTGCCTATAGTGAACAACACTATCTGGGCCAAGCGTCTCTGAATGCGTGTACATACATACATACATACATACATACATACATACATACATACATACATACATACATACATACATACATACATACATACATACATACATACATACATACATACATACCTACATACATACATACATACATACATACATACATACATACATACATACATACATACATACATACATACATACATACATACATACATACATACATACATACATACATACAACGAGAGCGGTTCACAAGAACGTCCGGGTGCGGTGCATGTAGCAGTCTGCTGCGCTCTTTGTCTCTTACCACTCGGGAGCCTTTCTTCTTTAGTCTCGCTGATTCCGACTCTTGCCCTCCCGCCTCTCCGTCCCTACCCTGTGTTTCTTTGTTCGTCCCTTCTAGGTATGCGGAAGTAAGCCACTTGAGCTTGGCCGGCACTCCAGCTGCCCCTTTGATAACGAGCTACGGAGATAACGCGGGCGAACACGCGTGCATGCATAAACTGAAAGCGTGCACCGAGCATAGGCGCACACGTGTCCTACAGTATAGGCAGTGTTACACAGCACGTATCGAACGGCACTCCAATATGCGTTTGCAGTGCTCAGTCGCGTTGGTCATGCGATGCAGGGTTGGTAACTTTAAGGAGTAATCGGGCTTCTGTGTGTCCAGGCGTATGGCATGACGTCTAACTGTGGAGGTGCACAGGTTTTTAAAGTTATGGGGAGGTGGCGGGCAACTCCCCCACCGAAATTTACGGGGTCCCTTTGTGTGTTCTGCCTATACAAACGCCGCAGTAGATAATCATGATTATGGTATATCCTTGTATTTTAAACGTTAAGAAAATCGCATTTGAAAACCACTTCGCTCTTTTTTTCTATTTTCCGGAGGCGCTTCAGTTCCGAAATATTAATCACCAAAATTCACACTCATTCAGCTAATTTCACAATCACACACCTGTATCTCGACCCAAGCTTAAGCCGTGAAGGAACTTCAACATGAGTGAATGGAAGGAAGTCATTCGTTGCTTGTCTTCGTTGCCCATTCGTTGCCCAAGAGCAACAGCGTCGCTGTTATCAGCCTCGCTCGGCTTGCAGACAATGTGCCACACGCAGCAAGCTGCGTCACAATGGTGGCTTGATGTTATGCCCTCATCCAAGCCCCTGAATGCAAAATTACCGAATTAATGTCAAATTTGATTACGAATATCTCGAAAGCGAATCGCCGCAGGAAAATGAAACTAAGTGAAGTTGTCTTCAAATACCATTGTCTTAACGTTTCAAATATGAACATGTACCATAACGGGGATAGTAGAAAAGTTAATTAAGAATATTTTTTATTTATTATGCGTTTGGTCACTCTAATTTGTTGCGAAAATTGTGTCCGCATACGCTCAGAGACCATCCGGACAATCAGATTTTGCGTAGCTGTCATAGCGTTTTTATTAATAATACTGTTTAACTTTGGAGACCCTGTACACAGAGCTAAAGGACAGTGAATGCAGGAACGAAGGACAAAACAGCGTCTCGAGTGGCAACGAAGCGTTTCCTGAATACAGCGGCCGTCACTCTCGATCGATAATTTTCGTAGACATCACTTTCTCTGAGCAATCATACAAGCCAGACGACAGGATGACCGTCACTCCAATGAGGCATCGCGCTGCACGTTAAGTCAGGCAAAAATGAACGCATCCCCCGAAGTGATCGACCGTGAGCACGAGCTCAGTGTCATTTGGCGGCCAGTGCAGTTGTTGGTGCGTTGGCGACGAACGATACCATCGTTCGTCGTCTTAACTGAATTTACGCATTAGCGGAACAGCTTTAAGTGATTGTTGAGGAAGGCTGGCCAACAGAGGTAAAATGGGTCGATTGCGTATTCAGATAATCTGTGAAAGGTCATCATCAGCCTATTTTTATATCCACTGCAGGACGATGGCTTCTCCCTTCACAGAAGAAAAAGTTCTAGTACACTGGTCCAGACAGGCTTCGGCACTCAAGGCCCTAAGGGCTTTGCTGAAGTTTTTAAGGACATGCGAATTGTGCGACCGTCTTTGAATGATGTCGCGCGTAGCATCGCGTTACTGTGTGAATTTTTCTGTTCCATTTTTTCCTTCTTCTTTCTCCCTTTATTCACTTTACCCCTCTCCCCAGCACAGGGTAGCCAGCTGGTACTTACACTGGCTAAACTCCCTGTCTTTCCTCCCCTTTTGTCTCTCTATCTCCTCTCCCTGCGACCTCCAATTAACCCTGTGCTACGCCAGCTGATTCTAACTTGCGCCTGCTAATGCTAATTTCCGAATTTCATCACCCCACCTAGCTTTCTGCCGTCCTTGAATGCACTTCCCTTCTCTTGGCACCCATTCTGTAACAACACTAACGGTCCACCGGTTATCCATCCTGCACGCCTGCCATGGCCTGCTAAGTTCCATTTTTTTCTCCTAATTACAAGAAGAATATCAGCTATCCCCGTTTGCTCTCTGATCCAAACGGCGCTCTTTCTGTCTCTTAAAGTTATGCCTAGCATTCTTCGTTACATCTCTCTTTGCGCGGTCCCATAACTTGTTCTCAAGCTTATTTGTCACTCTCCATCTCCAAGTCTCTGCTACATATGTCAGAACCGGTGAAATGCACTGATTGTATACCTTCCTTTTCAATGATAACGGTAAGCTTCCAGTCAGGAGCTCATGATGTCTACCGTATGCGATCCAACCCATTTGTATTCTGTGAATTTCCTTCTCATGGTCAGGGTTCCCTGTGATTAGTTGACCTAGGTAAACGTACTCCTTCACAGGCTCGAGACGCTGACTTGCGATCCTGAACTCTTGTTGCCTTGCCAGGTTATTCATCATTATCTTTGTCTTCTGCACATTAATCTTCAATCCCACTCTTATACACTCTCCCTGTTAAGGTCCTCAATAATTTCGATGACAATGGATGACAATCGCACAATAAATGTTTGATGTTCTCTTCCACGCCGCAGACGTCGCCCGCAGCACTGTTGGTCATTCCAATCAAAGTAGTGTACGCCTTCGTGAAAGCCTCTCCCAACCACAGCCGGTACAGAAGAGATGTCTCACGTCGGTGAAGCCCGCGTGGAGGTCGGAGTTGGAGCGAAGGGTTCAGTTCGTACAACCTGGTGCGCCTTATATTTGGGGTGTTCCACTCTGTTAAAGAGAACTGGCGTGCCAGGTGGCGAAGCTGCCTTGCAGCGTCTGTCCTGGAAAGACGAATGGCAATGTTGTGTTGCTCTTTATGCGACTCTCGGGCAGCTTTGTCTGCTTGATCATTTCCACTGATACCACAATGGCCCGGTAGTCACTGGAAAATAATTTGGTGGCCTTTCTGTTTGACGTCCTAATGAAGTTTCACGATTTCGTATGTTAGACGTTCGTGAGCTTCACGTCTGAGTATTGACTGCATGCTTTGTAAAGCCGGTCTCGAGTAAGAAAACGCGGCCCATGTACCACGACACCCTGTGCCAATAAATTGAAGCGCACTGCGCAGAGCCGTGAGTTCTGCAGCCGTGGACGTTGTGACATGTGAGGTCCTGAATCGCAGTGCTACTCCTCTTGTCGGTATAAACACAGCACCCCCAGAACTGGTCGATGTGGTCAATCCGTCAATAAAGATGTGTACGTGAATATCCATGAAAGATATTAAGTGGTAACTAAAAACTTCACAAGCCCTTTATGTCATATATATATTCTATCGGCCATCATGGCAGCATTTATACATATAAATTTATTAAAAGCGTCCAAACCAGCATGATTGGTGCCCATTTTACGATACGCTAACACATTTTTTACCATGCGTATCGATGGCTGAAATCACTGCATAAAGTAATCAGACGGTTTTAGCTTTGGTCACACGGGATACGTCACCATAATGCACTAGGCCCACTTACGCGCCGCCTCTCTGCTTTACCACGGTAAACATGCCGAGATATCAGCGTTTCAGCGCATACCGTGGCATCATGTACCGTGCCAGAGAAGGAAAGTAATGATGCAGTGAAAAATTCGGCTTATAGAGCGTTCCGCAGACCCAACTCATCGCCAAGGCTAATAAACGTTATTCAGAACAAATATTAATTTATTATGTAGCGCCTACAGGCGCGGAAGGAAATAGACGCTGATTAGGCACAAGCCCCCGCGTTCATTTATGTTGGAACAAGATTTCCCTAAATAGCATCATGCCTCCGGATTTAGGAACTGTTCAGTCTGCGTGCCGGAATTATTAGGCATGATCTGAAGTGAAGGCGCTAAAATGACGGAGGACAAAGAAGAAACACACACACTCACAGGGCGCCAGAAACACATAGTGAAGAGCCCGATGCACAAGAAGTATACGACGTTAGGATGGATAGTTGGGCGTGTTGGTTAAGCATGATCTGAAGTGAAGAAGCTAAAATGACGGAGGACAAAGAAGAAACACACACACTCACAGGGCGCCAGAAACACATAGTGAAGAGCCCGATGCACAGGAAATATACGACGTTAGGATGGATAGTTGGGCGTGTTGGTTAAGCATGATCTGAAGTGAAGGCGCTAAAATGACGGAGGACAAAGAAGAAACACACGCACGCACAGGGCGCCCTGTGCGTGTGTGTGTTTCTTCTTTGTCCTCCGTCATTTTAGCGCCTTCACTTCAGATCATGCTTAACCAATACGCCCAACTATCCATCCTAACGGAATTATTAGATAAGTCTCAAGAGTATGCGTGCAACCAAATGGCATCGCAGAGGCACCAGTTGTAAGCGTCGCAACCGTCCTGTTACTTATATATTTACTTTTTCACTGGGCGCTATTCGTGAGGGCCGGCCGTGTCTTGGTTCAAGAGCAGGATTCTGCTATCGACCGCTAATTATGTAATTGTTCGTAGGCACTGTTTTAATTGGCACTCTTGAAAGCATGGCTGAAGTTGTCTCATCTCGAAAACAACCTACGCATCTTCGTAATTAGCCATGACAACCTGCAACGTCACGGACCATGGCTCTTCTTGATTAGCCAAACCCCCAGCACTATAATCCCTGCGCCCCCTTACCGCACTATAGCGTATAGCCAACGGGGGCGCACAATGGCCAACCCCCCGTCTATCCATATCGTTTTACATTGAACCCCCATCTATCATGACTCAACCACTCTTCCAAAAAGAAAAAAAAAAAGGTCGTTGCAGTTACTAACTTTAAGGTAGCAAATCTTTGTCGCGATATTGACTACCTAGGTAGTAAACGCAAGTAGTAACTGTAATGGTAGTAACCTTACTAACTAAAAAGTATGTAGCAACCGTATGCAACAATGGGACTCGCAGAAAGGCAGTAACCTTTACTAATGCGGCCAATTACTAACTACAAAACGTAATAACCGCTGCTAACGCAACTTCATTATAATTAATAGCAATGTACTGAGGACTATTCTGCCTTATAAGCGCCATTTCTATTGTCATATTAGATCGATGCCACTGCGGAGCAGCCGACAACCCGGTGTGCATCGTCACTCGATGTTATAACCTTTGTTTTTGTGGTAAATTATGCGCAGTGATGCGCCGCGTCGGGGCGTGAAAGCATAGCAGGCAACTTGCGATATATATATATATATATATATATATATATATATATATATGCATTTTGTAATGGAGCATAGTAAGCAAAAACGAAAAGAAAAGAAAAGAAGATGACGAAGAAAGAAACAGAAAGAAAGGACCAAAGAAACAAACAAGCCAGCAAAAGCTCTATCATAAAGTGCGCCTATACCTAAAGCTTATGTGGTCTGGTTAAGCCATCCGCGGGAGCCACATAAAATTTTATTTCCCAGCTAGCTTTCCATCGATAGTGCGGCCCCTGCTGTAGCGCTTTGCGCTATAGTGATGACAAATGATTACGCAAATACGCACCCGGGTATACAGAGGTCCATCTCTCATGCATGGAATTCTTTCATAGCCTCTCGACTTAGTGCGGGTCGTGGTAACAAATGGGACTCGAGGCTAACTATTAAGCCTGACCGGATTTCTTCTACGCGCTCTCTTCTCACTATATATAGGACCGTGCTACGGCCGTCAACGCAGCCTATGGAGACAGCTGTAAATGGAGCGTCGTGGAGGGCCAGACACACCACGTCACCCCCGTCGGCCTGCTTTTTTGGTGGGACTGCGCGTTAGGTTACATTTGTAGCCATTTTTCAACACTTTTTTTCAACACGTCAACACTTCTTCGAAATGCTCGAGTTCTCTAGATTTCTCGCGGTTACTTGAGCAGAATTAGTACTTGGAAGGAAAAGGATAAACAAAAAAGGGGCTATTCATCCGTAGCCAGCACACTCACGATTGAATTATACCATGTGAACTATACTAACATTATCAGCTGAACATACACGAGAAAACATTTTTTGCGTTGTTCGCGCACCTCGGTGACGCTGCTGTACGTAACGAATAATATTTTATGGTCTCAGTTTTGATGACACGCTCTTGTGGAGGTTGAAAATGGGAGAGATGGCTAGCACGTTGTGGGTCACTTGTGCGCGCATAAGTACGTCATGACAAGCATGTCATTAGAACGCGGGAAAAATAGGGTACAAAAGTTACAAATAACAACCACCTGTCTTAAGGTATGCATATACTAGCCACAAGTAGCATTTAAGGTCTACCTTTAACCTATAATTTAAACATATTCAGACATTAAAATGCAGTGATTCTTGCTCATAGCACAAGCTTCCATAACACTCTTCAAATTCTTTGACTATGTATATAGCATTTGTGTCCTTTCAATGTGTCAACTGTGTTTACCTGATATCTATGTAAAAACTATTTTCTTGGGAGACCTGAAATTTAGTAAACTCCACCCTCTTCCTAATATTAGAACTTGCTTGACTAATACTAGAACTTGCTGTACTGCGCGCATACACAATGTCGTGACTACTACGTGCAATGTGATTTTAATACGATAAAATTTGACGTATTATAGGTAACGACGGTCTATAGGTTAACAGGCCGCAACATTTAAACGTTGACACAGCGGCATTTTTTCATGCTTTCTCTCTCTCTCTTTGTTTATTTTTCAGTTTGTGCTATATAAATGTCTAGTTTTCTGAATAACCTAACACTAAATAATACTGCTACCTTGGAATATTTTTGAGTTGGTACTGCACGCAGTATATGCAAAGAAAAACGAAAAAAGAAACGACGCATCTAGATGTTGTTGCTCGCGCTATATATCGATATTGTTTTCCTGCTTGCCTAGTTTGGGGGTCATTAATGTTGGTTAACGCCTATGCAACTATTCGATTCGTGGTACTGTTATGCTGCTTGAACTCGGAGTTCATGGCAAGCATCTGGTGTTTAACGTCGGCTTATGCCTGTGCAACTATTCTTTTGCATCCCCCCCCTCTCTCTCTCTCTCTCTCTCTCTCTCTCTCTCTCTCTCTCTCTCTCAGTGTGTTCATATTATACAACTGTGGTGAATTAATAGGCATATGTGATATACTTTTCTGATGCATGAATGTTCTTTTACTGTAGTGCTACGCTTGTTTCTAATATACTAATTTAGTGCATGAATGTTAATTTTTTTCGTTTTCTCTGGTGCATTGATGTTACTTTAATCATGTTGTACGCTTCAATTTCTTACTGTTGCGGGTGCATTAATGGGCGTTTCTCATGCTTCTCTAGTGTATAAATCTTGGTGCACTTCTACGTAGCACCTTAGATTCTCGCAACAGGGTACGTGATCGGGCTAGCTTGGTGTTTTATGATATTGGAAATCGCAGCGTCCAAACCTTACAGTGACGAGAAAAAGGGACGCGTCTCATCCATTTCTCCATATACTTCATCACTGCTGGACACAACGACAGAAAGGTTGGCGCTGCAATTGCGGACTCTCTTTCAGGTTTTGTGCGACTGAATTGCGAAATGCTCTCCTAAAGATGTTTATTTTCTGCCAGATTTAGTTTTGAATTTCTGTTATATACGTATATTTGCGTTCTAATATTTTAATTTTTTTATGATATGTCCTTGCCAAGTTCTGTATTGTTTCTTCTTTTTTCAAATTCTAACCTACGTGTTCTCAATGAGTGATTAATTTCGTTTGCATTTGATAATACATCTATTCTTTCTCATGGTTTTATTCCATAATATTGGGCTACCCTGACTCTTGGCCAATACCCTGGCGTATAGATAGGCGCCACTTCCATAAGGCTCTCCATTTACATCCGCTCAGAGCCCTCGTCTTCGTCCCTTCTTCTCGTCTCTGAGTCTAGTGGCGCGCTGTGATTTGCATTGCCAGTTTCTCGTTCGGTTAATTAAGTGCCATTAATGTGCATTTCTGGCACTACTCTACTCATTAGTTCGTTGAATGTCGCGATGTACTTTAGTTTCTGCTGCTGCTCTTGAGCATGAGTGTGCTTTTTCGCACGGTGATTATATGGTGAATTAATATTCGTTTGCTTCTACGCAACCTTTCAGTTCATATATGCTGCTCTTGTGTATAAATGTTCGTGTACTCGTATGCAACGCTTATGTTTGTGGCACTGCTCAAATGCATTAAAATGTATTTCTCACACTGGTTTGGTGCATTAACTTGCCTTTCCTGTTGCTGCTCTGATGCACTGATGTTCGCTGACTTCTGCTCAACACTGAGTTGAGTTTCTTGTGCTGATACGGTTTTGTGCGATTTTCCTGCGTACGGTTTCTGGAGATCGTCTTTATAATGTTGAGGTGGTTTTGATTGTAGCTGCATTGTATTTGGATTAACGAGGAGCCGTGACTTCACTGCACTGTGTTTTTTGCAAACAAGTAACTCAAAAGCATTGGCGAAATAGATTACCAGTGTTGCAAACTAGTGGAAGCTTAACAAAAATAAACACAAAGTCTCGTATGCTAATCGCAAAAGAGACGTGAAGAGAGCTTCACAGACGGTCTATATAAAGAATGGCGGGGTGCTTTCAAAACGATTCATGGAAGCAGAACACTCAGTCTATATATTGTTTGCCTCAGAGCTCTCCTCGTTCGTATATAAAAATATGGAAGCTCTATGGCCGATATATCGATACGTGCCTCGAAATACAACTCAAAATTGGTGAAGAGACCTAAACCAAAAATCGCAAAAGCGGCCGGTACCATCGATTATATAGCATATAGCCGGGCGTCTATAGATGTGTCATTTATAATCTTTATGCATTCCTCCTGGAGTGTCAATTTGAAGGAAGACATTTAAATGAGCACATCATTTAAGGGTTCTCGAATCAGAAATCAAGCAAAAGAACCACGACTAGAATGTGCAATAGTTTTTTTTTAATGCGTAAGCATTTCTATGCCTACCCAACGCGGAAATCCGTCCGTCCGTCCCTTAAGGCGATCGCTTTCAAGACAGGACCCGCAGCAGCGAGCGAACCGATCTTCGTGATGCCTCTCGCTTCAACGCGAAAGAGGAGAGAACACAGAGCACACGAAGCTATCAGCACTCGGCGTACTCTGCTCCCATTGCCGATCGCTTTCAAGATAGGGGCTGCGCCGCTACGCCATACGCAGTCGTCGCTGGAGTACGGCTGATCACGGTTCATAATGGTTCGACGCGGATGGATAAGGTGTTAAAGAGCGATAACGGCTTATAATGATGGGAACGTAACCAGCGCACCTGGCGCTGCCACCTGCAGTAGTTTGCTTGCGTCATCAATTCACCTTGCGCCGCCGTCCGCAGCAGTTCTTGTAGTCGCAGCGCTGTCGTTAATACTGGTCGGATCAAGTTTCATAACATTGATAACGACGCCGGGCTGCGTGGAGATGAGCAAGTGGCACAGCGTTTGCGCTTACTTAGACAACTCCTGCAGAGGAGTTTCTGCGTCAATTTTTTAATTAGTACCAGCAAGCGAAGTAAAAATTACCGCGACAATCAATGGCTGAATCCCTCGAAAGGTCAGATAACAGGTAGACCACTCGAAGAGCAGATAAGTGGCGGACCATTAGAGTTGCAGAATGGGTACCAAGGGAAGGAATGCGCAGTCGAGGACCGCATAAAGTTCGGTTGGGTGATGAAACGAGGAAATTTGCTGGCGTAAGTTGCAGTTAGCTAGCGCAAGACAAGGGTATAATTGGCGATCGCTGGGAGAGGATTTCGTAGTGCAGTTGGCTTAAAGTAGGCTGATGATGATGATTATGATGATGATGTCCGCAAGCAAGGAAGAAATAAGTTTGCAAACTGCTTGAACAACACATATAGAGCAAATACTCCGAGGGCACGGCTCAGTGGTTGGCCGCCACAGTGTTCCAAGAGGCAAGCCAATTCAGGGAACAAAATTGTATGCGCCGTACACAGTAAATGACAAAGCAAGAAGGAAGAAAACACTGACATAGATTCTGAACAGAAACTTACCGAACGAATGCGGCTACTGTAAGAAATAGCATACTTTCTATTCTACACACACACTGCGGATAACTTTTTTCCCGAGAAAAAAGTGATCCGTAGTGCCCTGAGGTATATACTTCCGAGCATGAAAAGCCTTTATCGGAAGCACATAGCGTCTATCTATTAAATGCAAATCTTTGTTCTACTTCAACCCATAAAGACAACAATGGAAACGGGTGGGCGAAGGAGCTTTCAAAAGCGATGCGCTAGGCCTGCAGTGCAGGAATGCCCATGTAACTGAATGTAAGAATGATCAAAGCATGCAAGTGCAATCACGGTTTCTCTGTGATACACCAGGCTGTTCAGCCCATGGAACATATACAAACGAACGACAAACTTAAAATCCAATAGCCCTCTTTCACGTGCACGGTTCCAAGCGAACAGTCATGCATTATCGGCGTTCCGGCTCTCTGATCACTTGAGCTACCTATTTCTCTCTCCCAGTCCCTTCCGAGTCTGAGTACACCCGCTTGATCGACTGTGGCTACTGCACTTTAGAATGCACTAAATTATCCTCAAGTATTGCTCGAAAATACTTCGAAAAATAAGTGCGTCCGTGCATGGTTGTCTACATTTCCCAGATCAATAAGCTCATTTATTGCGCAACGCAGGTATACGCGTACTGCGTCATGTTGTAAACACCCGTCATGGTTTCACGCTCATCCGCACGCACAAAACGGTACTAGCAAAAGCGATAGGCACTGGCGACATGCTGGCGTCATTATCTGGGCGATGTAACATCAAGATTCACCGACAACAGGGAATGGTCAAGTTGTGCTTTTCAAGTATCCGATATATTCTGTCGTCACACAGCTGCCAAGCTTTGCGTATACTGATGGGTTTTCATTGAGTTTCTTCAGCGGCCTTCAGCTGGCGCACTGGCTTACTTAGTGCATTGATTTTCATATATTAATCCACGCGCTTCCAAGATACAGTCACTTGCTTCACTAAAATCATCACAGTTTAACTATGCATGCACGTGAGCAGACATGTCAAAACATTGCTACAGACTGACCAACAGGGCACAGGGTATAATAAAGGGAACAGACGAGCGCAATTATGTCGTCTTGTCGCGAAGATTGTACCAATGCACCCGCACGAACTCGCCCAGATATGTCCGCCTTAACAATGCCGACACATAGCGCAAGCATTGTCACATGACGAAAAAAGCAACGGCGTTAGAAGTGTTTCATTAAGGCGCACGTAGGTGCATAGTCCGTACACTGAACGATTCGTTGTTGCTGCGCTAAGTGTGTTGGCACGTAACATTACAATCGGCAGAAAAGTGATTGAAGTCGTACGTTTCCAATCGAGGGCAGACGACAGGCAGGAAGCATATTTCGCTGGTACAGATTAGCGCTTTTGTCGCCGCTGGCACGCATAGCTAACGAAACGCGCATTGGTTTTGTTCATTTGATTAAGCCATGGTGAACGGTCTGTTTGCCACGTGACGGTCTAACCAGAAAACCACATGGGCAGCTGCAGACAAGTTTTCTATGGTGCGCGAGAAATTGATGTACTCGAAAAGAAAGAAAATGGAAGTCGCCTCTCATCTACTCTCGTGAACGCAAGCTATCGTATAACACAAATGTAAGCGTATATTGAATATACTCTGTTGAAAGCACTACCCATTCTTGAAGGCAGAATACATAAGCATATGTGTCCGCGACCTTGTGCGATCACGTTATTTATAGAAGAGGGCCTCAAATTGACACACATTTACTCCGAGGCGTACAGACACCAGCTAAATATTATGCTTTACCAATAAGCCCAACAAGAAATACTCCCTATAACTACATTATACTCCAGCACCCCCGGACCATAACGACGTTTAAGTGCATCCCGCAAAGCGTAAAACGAATATATACGTTATGGACGCTCCTCGCATATCGCATCAAAAAATGCTAACATACATCATCCAGCAATAATATATTTCTCTAGGCAAACTAATCAGCTAAAGGAACAGCCGAACAAATAACACATTAAGAAGCGCCATATAGACTATACGCCTGCGCAATATTGGACTTTCGTGAAACTCTCTGGCTCTTCACTTCAACGACTATATATGGCAGAGCTTCACCACGTCGAGGACTCCATGGAGCAACCACGTGATTACTATATAAGAGATATAGCCAACGCAGAAGGAAGGGCAACTTAATTTGATGTGATGCCAGTTTTATACCAGTATAGACAACCACTTACTGATTTACAGGTGGCAACAGCTCACCACTTGCACATGATGTTTGGTAGCTATAAATACAAACAAGGCCAGCGGGAATCGCCGGCACGTGAGGAGGGACAATTGTTATTACAGTGGCGATTTCTGTTTGCTACGTGAAAACTCAGAATGTGATGCACTGAAACTGGTTACTAAGCGTTAGAAATTTTTCGGGTGTTTGGGCTGGTAAGCCCGAGGTCGCTGGATTGAATCTCGGCCGCATTTCGATGGGGGCGAAATGCGAAAACACCCGTGGTACTTAGATTTAGGTGCACGTTAGAGAACCCCAAATGGTCCAAATTATTCCCCCACAACGGCGTGCCTCATAATCAGATCATGGTTTAGGCACGTAAAATCCAACAAATTTTTTTTTTAACTCTCTCGCTGTCGTATATATAATTTATTCGGGAAAGGCGCCTCTTCAGGTAAAATAACTGTAGCAACGAGCACCCCGAAAGTCGAAGAAGCTGCAGAAAGCAACGGGGCCTTCAGGGAGATTGCGCCACTCACACGTGCTTGTAATTTGACACGGTGACTGCGCGAAAACAAACAGGCTTGGAATCAAGCTGCCGATGGCCCTCGTGATGCTCCTAAGAATGAGGACCATCAAAAAAGGCGCTTTGGAACTTATGATACGGCCCGATGACATTCTAACAGCTGAGTGACCCACGTGCAGCTATATACACACAGTGTGATTTCACGATGAGAGAAGTCTTGGTGGATTAAGGGGTGGAACGCTGAGACAGTGCGTCGAGAAGTTGACAGACGTGTTTTGAGAGGCATCGGTATCTGAGGGAACGCGCGCTACGTTAGCGAGCAGCAGCTGACAAGCCACAAAGCGACCAGCGGTCGCCGGACTTAGCAACTCCCGCGTTACAGGGCGCCCGATGACATGGGCGTGCACATGACTCTCCGATAGCGCTGCGAGATGATGCGGTCGCTATTTCAATGGCAAACGGTGATGAACAGTTCACAACGCAATGTAAGCGATCGCGGCACTTATCGTCGCGTCACTTTCGCGGTGGTCACGCGCCGCATGTGTCACCAGCGGGGCTCTCACCTCGCTTCTTCTGCTCGGCGTCGTGGTGCTGCTGCAATACGGCCGAGCAGGCCGTGTTGAGCGCGCCGCCCAGAGGGTGACCCGCCATGGCGGCGGCGTGGTGATGGTGGTGGTGATGGTGCATCGCCACCGGCGGCGCAAGGGTGGCCAGCGTCATGGACGGTGTCATCGGGTCGCCGCCGCCGCCGGCCACCAGATCCTGCAGGCACAGCGGGTCGCTTAGGGACTCCATCGCCGCGCCGCCACACGACCCGGCTCGCGCGTCTCTCCGCGCCGGGGGGATTTACGCGAAGCCTCTCTTCCCTTCTCCCAAGGCGAGCCGCCACGCTGGACCGGCATGGCCGCCTCTTTTTTTCGCCCTCCTCCTCCTCGAGAGCATCGTCCTTTCTCTCTCGTTCGCCACCGCCTCCCTCGCGGGCGAAGCCGCCCGGCGTCCCAGTCGCATCCTCCTCCCTCTTCGGACTCCGCGCCGCGGAACGCCGGGAAAAACGCGCGTCCACGCGTCACCGGGAGGCGGGGACTCTTCGACCGCTCCTCTTCTGCGCGCGGCGACTGGTCAAAGAGGGACCCCGCCCTGCGTCCTGCGACGCACCTCAGCCCGCCTCTGCGCTTCGGAGCGCCCTCGGCCTCCGCCTCTTCCTCACGCCGGATCTCTGGGAGAGTGGGAGATGCTCGCGGAAGCACGGTGCGCGCGCCCAGCGCCGCCGCCGTCGCCGGCGCGCGAAGCCGCGGTTTCCCCGGTCTCCGGACCCCAGAGCAGCGCGTCGGCGTGCGTTGCTCGCCCGCAGCCCGGTGCCGCGCCCTCGCGCTTCGTCTTCCCGGCCCACACGCCGGCGGCGGCGGCGAGGGAGTCGCAGGTGCAAGCCGCCGCTGGTTTCCTTGCGCGGCTGACTTGAGAAGGAGAGGCGCGTCCTCCCCGGTCTCATCGCCGCCGCGCGCAGATTACAGTTATTTGGCGCGAAGAAAACGGCTCCACGGAGCGGCAACGGAGACTACTACTCGCCACGAGCGGAAAACGCCGGCGAGCTCTATGCTTGCTTTGCGCGAAGCACATTTGAAGCGTAAAAGCCCGGCCACGCTGAACTTGGCCTCCGTGCGGCGACCGCCGTCCGAGGCGCAGACGAGGGTTTTCGCATTGTCGAGGATTCGACGAAGGAGCGCCTTGTTTGAAGAAGCGCTTCGCTCAAGTGGAACACACCAATACACGCGAAAAAGTGACGCGCACAAGAACACAAGGGAAATGCTGCTGTTTCGCATATGGGACATTCCTTGCGATGAAATGCGACATGCAACGGGAAGCAGCGAACGACAATTACAAGGTGCCTAATCGAAAGCTTTATATATCCGCACACCCTGGAGAACGGCCCGCGTGGCTGTAAACAAACACGACGGTTGGGAAATAGTGCGGAAGATAATCAAGGGCAAATGAAGTTGTGAAATCGACACCCCTGATCACTCTATGTATACTGGCGACCCAAGACTGCGACGTTATGGTGTGGTTTTGCAGCATGATGCGGACGGATGCATAGTGAAATGAGGAATTGAAAAAAATAATTAAAGTGTAGTACATTTTAGGGTTTGAGAAATTAGCTCTAGATGGGGGGAGCCTCTGCCGAGCCTTATTTACACATATATGCATTATTATTAGGAGTGTCAAAGTGTAAAAAAAAAGTGTATGTGTGTCTAGCGTAGGAAGCCGATCACGTGGCAAAGATACATATATATGGAGCGAGGATGGGATAGCTTGGAAGAACAACTGACGGTATAGTTTGCTCCGGACTATACCGTCGGTTCCACTTCGCTCCTCGAAGGGGCAGGGCGTGTGTCGAGCGAGCTCTGAACAACATTGTGCAATGTGGTGAACGCGGTTTAAAATCATGGATCCGGGACCTCACGGAGGTACGACGTAATGCTAGCGCATTTCTCTCGCATTTACAAGTGAATCACTGGGGAATGGTTTTTTTTTTTTTTACTTTGAGGTTATGGCATTTCACTACACACAGTGCAGTGTGCACAAACATTGTTCACTCTCTTCTGCTTGCTATTATCCCTTTCTCGTATACCCTCAGTGTAAGGTAGCAAAGCGGCTGCTCGTCTGGTTGTCCTCCCTGCCTTTCTTCTGCTTTTCTTTTGTCTTGTCTTGTACACTCGGCCACACGTAGTGACGTTAAGGTGCACCCACATGGAATCTTCATCGGCACGCTCGGCTTACCGCCTTCGGATGGAACAATGACAGTCTCGCAGCAGGTATCGTTTGATTTCTGTATTTAGATTGAAAATGTTGGCAAGAAGTATATGTCAGTGGCTTCTGCTCCACAACGTTATGTTTTTAGGGGCCGACAGGTGACAAGTGGGTGCTGTAATATTGCTTGTGAGGTGGGCTTGATTCATGATACTTCGAAAATAAAACCACACGTACCGAACGTTGCGTTCCTGCGCCGGTTTATTTATCCGAACCGATGCTATACCATTGTTTTCTTCAGTGGACGGGAACACTTTGCGTACGGCTGTTGACATCCAGTCGCATTATGTAGGGCAAGCAGTTCAGTCGTCAAGCGCAGCAGCGCTTTCCTGAACGAAATCGGGGGAATGGGCAATAATCCGCCCGAACAAAGGATATATACATGGAATGCATGGGGAAAAACACGTGCATTGGTCATCGAAACGCTTGAAATGTAGCTTTATGCCCTCCGTTTTCACTTGGTTGACCATTTATTTATAGGGCCAGGTGTACTTCTGACCATGCCAGTTCCGGGAACCTGTAGTAATGTCACGCAGCCCTTCCGATGTCCTTTAAAATATTAATGCCACAGGGTGTCACGCATTTTGCTCGATGACAGCATTTTGCTCCATAGTGAGCTGCGCATGCCAAAGTGCTATAAATAATGACATGCACCTTAAGCTTAGCGCTATGCATGCTAAGAGATCTTGTGCTTTCAACCAAGTATGTACTGGGTCTCATTTATGACGGGAAGATGAAAGCTTGGGTGCCTGTTTGCAGGTAAGACTGCAGCAAAATGAAAGATATAAAGGGATGAATCACAAATTTAAAAAAAAAAAAAGGAACGCGATCCGGTGTACTGCGTTATACGGGGACGCATCCGCAGTATATGCGAATCGTGTACTGCACTGCGGCGTTAGAAACGTGGCGTGAAAATTTTGCACCATATTGCACATTTGTAGGCCTTGCAATCCTGATGAATACCAGTTTGAGTTTGAGAGAGAGAAAGAAATAGAAGAGAGGAAAGGCAGCGAGGTTGGCTACCCTGCGCAGAGGGAAGAGTATAGGGACAAAGAGAGAGAGAGAGAAGAAGAAGAAGAAGTAGAGAGAGCACAGTTTCAAGCACATTTGAAGGTTCGCACCGAGTCTACACACGGTTGCCAAGACCTGTCGACTTGCGGTACTTCAACAACGCTTTCCTGGCTTTCTGTGCCATCGACGCATACGGCCATGGTCCAAGGATCTTCATTTCTGAAAATGGTCTATATAGAGTCCAGCTGTTTCAATGCTGTCCGGAGAGCTTCACGCTCGACGTCGTACTGGGGACAGATACATATATGATGTGTTCAATCCTTTCTGTGGCTCCGCAAGTGTCGCACATGGGCGTATCCCCCATTCCAATGCGGAGTGAGCAGGCTTTCGTAAATGACACCCCGAGCCAGAGGCGGCACAATACTGTCGCCTCAGAGTCGGAAACTTTTGATGGCACTTGTAGCTTTAACGATGGGTGAAGCATAGGAAGATGACACTTCGGGAGGTTGGCAGAGGACCAATATTTGTGGGTCATAGCTTTAGCCCCGATATGAAGGCTGAAGTTTGAGTTTGATAAATTACCTGCACTATGGCCGTAGTGACCAGCAGGAATGGTCAAACGCGACCTTGCATAGACTAACGTACAGCTATAGCCCAGCTACGCCTCTCCGAACAACGCGCACGAGGCGACAACTGTGTCACCTGCGCAAGCGATACATGCGTGGTCGGGTAATGGCTTATTTCCTGTACACAACTATTCCAAAGTAAGGTGCATGGCTATTACGGTTGCAAAGATACGAGCCATAATGCAACATACAAGCCACACATTTTCGTTACATAGGTTTCAGCAAACGACCCGCTTTGATTGTTTTTAAGGAAGCTTCAAATAATAAAAAAAAAAACGGAAGAAAGAGAAATGCCAGTCTTCGTTGAACGACATGTGAACGTCAGCTTCCGGGTGCATAATCAGCGCAGTTACGACAGCCAATACAGGCATTAAGTCTTGAAGTATAAGGTAAGGCGAATATTTTGGGGCACGAAGTTCAAAAAAGGTTTTGTCCTAAGCATTACTTTCTAAAGCGGCGGATAGCGAAGGAGAAGAGCACACGCCAGTGCACGCGCCTGGGCGGGCTGTTATTATTTCACAAATGGCACTTTCAGCGCGTATCGTTGGTAAGCGGGTGATAGGAAATGTAACGGATAGATTCGCACCATTTCTAATAGTGTTATTGAATTCTCTAGCACACTCTAGCTCCGTCATACAAAATTGTTATATATATATATATATATATATATATATATATATATATATATATATATATATATATATATATATATATATATATATATATATATATATATATTGTTACGGTGGAAAAAGAGGACAAGGTTGTCGACGGGGGGAAGATGACGAAGTGGCAACAGCCTCTCGGGATTCTCGGCTGCTGTTTATATGCGCATCGTGTAAATACTTCGTGTAAATAGTTCTATACCCGTGACATTTTGGTGGAGCTGCTGGGTATGCGTAGTCGGCATTTCAGCTGCAGACGTGGTGCGGCAAAATGCGAAAGCACCCGTGTATACAATGATTTAGGTGCACGTTAAAGAACTAGAGGTGGTCCAAATTTGCGGGGTCCCCCACTGTACGGTGTGTCTCATAATCATAAAGTGGTTTTGGCACGTAAAACCCAATAATTTTTTTTGAAAGAATAGAAGAACTTTGCTGACGTTTCGGCCGCACAATCAACTGTCAAAATAAAAGAGAATAGTAGAGAACTGCACGTGCACACATTTTGACATCGTACCGACCAAAAATGTATATGTATAAATGTATATCTAAAATAATAATTAGGGGCTATGAAACTTGTGAGGAATTAGCGAACTAAACGGGTCAATAGGAAAGTTAGCCAGCCATTTGAAGATTGAAGGATTGTTGCGGTGATATTATCAAATGGGTGGCCTGGAATGCGCACGTGTTTTGATAGCGAAAGATCAGGGAGAGTAGCAGCGTGACACTTTTGCATGTTAAAGCGGTGTCTGAACGGGTTTTCAGTTTGTCCCAACGTACTGTAATTTACAAACATAACATTCGAGCAAATAGATGCAGTTCGCAGGTAAAATTACCTTTAATTTTCATGCGGTAATCAGAGGCAGTACTTTTGGCAATACATGGTGTCGTAATTTGTGCACAAACCTTGCACCGTGTTACAGTGCAAGGTCGGCAACCCGCAGTCTCAGGAATCCTCGTTTTAGATGTCGTTAACATGTCATGCAGATTGCTGTAGACCATCTGAAGACTCCCCGAGGTGGTTCTAGAAAGATAACCTTAAGGAGGTCACTCTGCGCTAGTATGTTAAGATAGATTTTTTAAAAGAATTAACGAAACATTTGGAACCGATGCTGAGTAGATTAGTACAAGGTTAGTTTTGTCTTAATGGACGATTGTTTCATGCGTGGAACAAATCCTTCCGATTCAGGGCATCGGCTCTTTTAACGGTATCATCCACAATATGACGTGGGTATTCATGCTGGATTAAAGCTTCGCTAAGCTGTTCGCGGTTTTCATAAAAGTCAGCCTCTTCCGAGCAAAGCTTCTTAAAGCGGAGCGCCTGTCTATATGGTGTGGTTTTCCAGTGTTCTACGTGTGAACTTTTAAAGTGAAGATAACGATGCCTGTCCGTTGGTTTTCTGTGCCGTTTATTAGTTAGTTTGTTGTTAGATAGGGAAACTGTAACGTCCAGAAAGCTAATCGTAGAAAGAGAGTAGTTATGCGAAAAAGAAATGGATGGGCGGGCGGTATCAAAATCTACTATGAAGGATAACAGTTCATTTTCACCATGAGGCCAGATGAGAAAGAATGTCATCTATAAACCGCTTATAATAAAAAGGTTTTAGCTCGCGCTTGCTAAGAAAGTCATTCCACAGAACAGACATAAATATGCTAGCATAATTATTATGACCAGTGCGAATGCCCATTGATGTGCCGCTTACTTGAAGGTAATGCGAACCGTCAAATTCAAAATTATGGAGTTGTAAAATTTATTTCAATAAAATAGACAGTGTGTCACTACCAACAGTTTTTTTATCAGACGATCTGTCATATGTCATATGCCTGGATTCCATTACTACGGGGTATGTTTGTACAGAGTGAAACCACATCTAATCTCAGGAGGTCGTGGATGTCCAACAAAAATGGTTCGTATCTTTAAGATACGATGAGAAAGTACATTGAAGGCTGCTGATTATTACACCAACGTAACGAGTAAGTTCCTCCGTGACAGTGCCAATGCCCGAAACAATGGGGCGTCGGGGACAGTCTTCTTTGCGTAGTTGAGGCAGCACACAGAACTTGCCAGGGATGGGACTGATTGGGACGAGTGAACCTACTGCGTTAATCGCTAAATTGCTTAGCCTTTGCGAGACCTTTTATGGTATCTTCGGCAATTGCTTAAAAATCTGAGGTATATGATCATAGTCTATGGGCGCTTATAGAAAGTCTGATCATTTAGCTGTCTCTGCGCTTGGCTTATATAATCCTTTTTGCTCATGATTACCACGGAGTCATCTTTATCCGCTGGTTTTATCACTATATCACTGCGTTCAGCCAATCACGCGATAGCTTTCTTCTAATCAAATATTTGGTTTAAGGAATTTTGCCTTTCATACGCTATAAGGACGTCACGTTGGACGGTGGCAATATAGATGTCTAGGTATTTATCACGCTGGGCTGAAGGGGTCAAATAAAGATGCTTCTCTATATTTATTGTTCGGTGCAATAACCGAGCAATGAATACAGGGAAAGTAAATACAAGGTCAAATACAGACGCAAGTATAAAAAGCCACTGCGCCAATCTGCGGAGCAGTGGATATATTGGGCATTGTGCTGCTCAGCACTAGGTCGCGGGCTCGATCCCCTGCCTCGGTGCGGGAGAAATGCAAAAGCACTCGTGCTCTGAAATGCACATTAAAGTGCATTTTTAATCTATTCTAAGCGTGGCTTACAAAAATCCCTAGTGGCGAAAATTAATCCGAAGCCCTCCATTATATACATACAGCGTGCCTCATTGTTACAATATTTTCGGGACCCTTAACCGATTTGCGCACGTTTTACCTGCACGCGATGAGCGTGGCTTTGCGCGGTTATATATACGGGTGAGCTTCGAGGTATTACGTATCTCGTGTCGCGCAGCACCACACGTCGCCTGCAAACGCGCGGTTTCACGTGTGCTATGCGTGTATATGCACTCGTGGCTGGTGCAAGGATTTGCACGAGGTCGCCTGTTCGACTCCATGAGCCACGCGGTCGTAGCATTATTGTGGTGGTAGAATGCGACAAAAAAAAAAAAACATGAGAACGACAACGTAAATTGTTCGTTAAAAGAGACCCAACGTAGTCAGAATTACTGCGGAGCCGTCCACTGCTACACCTTTAAATGTGCGTTCGTGACGTGTTGAGACGTTAAACAATTAAATTAAGCAATCGCTGATACGAGTATCAACGCTTCTAAGCCAGATTTTTTGAGCGATGTCTGTCTCACGACGTTCTTTCTGCAGCGCTGTATAGCTGAATTTTCAAGCGCAAGTTTATTTGTTTATTTTATTATGACTGAATACAATATCTAATCGGGCAGGTTTCACCACCAGCGTTTTCACTATATTATATGGTGAACTTTAATTCTAACCAAACGTTGAGTAGCAACCTGATGAAGCAATCAAAACACGACACCTATAATGCAGTTCAAATATTCACCACGCCGGCCTTTTAAACACTATCTCGTTTTTTTTTTACATTTGATTAAAAATGGACGAGAGACTGTAGATGTAGAATAGATATCTCTGGAAAGAAAGTTTTTCAAGTAAGAAAGCAAAACATTTGCCACAGTAAAATGTTTCAGAAGCCCATTGCCGTCCCATAGTTTCAGAGGCCCATCTTACAGTCATTTTCAATAAATCACTGGACGCATCCTCCGATCCCCAGGCTTCGAAAATTGCCAATGTGTTCCCTGTGTTTAAATCTGGCGATGAACAACAAATTAGTAATTACCGACCGATGTTCCTAATTTCCACGTGCTGCAAGCTTCTTGAGCACATTATTCACAAGCACATTGTTCAGTATTTAAATTGTCATAATCTACTGTCACACTGTCAGCATGGTTTTCGATCTGGTTTTTCCACTGTCACTCAGCTCATTGAATTTACTCACGACATAGCTTCCGCATTAAATAACCGCAATCAAATCGATGCAATATTTATAGATTATTCATTAGCATTAGATTATAGCATTTGACATGGTCTGCCACAATAAGCTTCTTCTTAAACTACGTATCATATTTAACGGCAACAAGTTAGTCGACTGGATAACCGACTACTTATACTTAAGATCCCAGTTCGTCACTTTCAACCATGCACAGTCATCGTCAGTCACTGTAACTTCAGGTGTGCCCCAAGGATCGGTGCTTGGGCCTCTATTATTCATAATTTTTATTAATGATGTAGCAAATGTTATTAATGACACCGCAGTGAAGTTACGCCTATATGCCGTTGACTGCGTGCTTTATCGTAATGTTGCTAACGCCCATGATCAACAGGAACTAAACAAAGTGTTTTCACTGTTCTGTAAAGGGAGTAACGCATGGCAAATGAAAATTAATTTCACTAAAACAGTTGCAATGACCTTCGGTAACAAAAATAATCCGCTGCATTTCTCTTACAGTAATAACGGTAACTACTTGACCCACGTCAGCGAGTTCAGATACCTGGGTGTTATTTTTTCATATAACTTAAAATGGAATGCTCATATTAATAACATTTCTGGGAAAGCACGTCGCAAACTTGGCTATCTCCAACGAACCATAAAAAATGCCACGACGGAATGTAAATTAACTGCTTACAAATCACTAGTTCGACCGATCCTGGAGTACGCCTCAACTGTTTGGTCCCCTCATCACGCGCGCGACATTGACCGTTTAGAATCAGATAAAAAAAAAAGCAATACGATTCATCTTCGGCCGGTACCATTGCAACTGTTCAGCTTCTTCACATATGCATACTTTATCTTTGCAAACGTTAGAACATGGGCGCACACGTGAACGTATCATCATGCTGCACAATAACGTTCACACGTCATCTGGCTTTCAGGCATCCTTCTCATTTGTGCCTTCAAGCGCACGTGCAAGCCGACGGAACCACCCACTAAACATTGTTCCTTTCAAACCACATACAGACTGCTTTAAAAGTTCTTTTTTCCCGCCAACTGTTGAAATTTGGAATCGATTGGACGGCTCACTTCGCGCATTGCCTATTGAAGAGTTCGTTGTTCAGTTGCCTTACAATTTGACCTGTTGATCTGTTTTTAATACTTCTGTGTTCTCTATTTCTATGCTTCCCATGTCATTTGTTTGTACTAAAGTATGTACCCACTCCTGCTATGTATCCGCTACGAGACAGCAGTATTTGTAAATAAATAAAAATAAATAAATCTATAGGTATGTACTGTGCGTGTTTCTGCACGCGGTCATTTTCAGCAATTTCTCGGGCTTCAACAGGGAATGCAACAAATGCTGCCGACGCTGCAGCTGCCATTGCAGTTTTACAGCGAAGCTGTGTATGGCGGACCCTGTGCCGTCGCTGTCGGACTTCGCGAAAAAGGGGTCGCGTGACCTAGCGGCAGGGGAAAAGAAGATCTCAATAGGGGGAAAAGGGTTGGAGTGACCCCTCTCCAGCTGTGAGAATGCCATCTTATACGGGAATCTTATACGGTTGTTACACGGTGCATTTTCGGCGATCGAGCCAGATCGGCATCGAATTTCTCCACGACTGATTCCCCCCTGCCGCGAAAGAAACAAACGTTATGCTATAAACGAGAAGAGAGGGGGTTAACCGAGGGTCCCGATTTTTATTAGTCATATCATAAGAAGCCAACAAACATTGACACCAAGGACAACATAGGGGAAATTACTTGTGCTTAATAAATTAAATAAAGAAACGATAAATTAATGGAAATTAAAGTGGATGAAAAAACAACTTGCCGCAGGTGGGAACCGAACCCACAACCTTCTCATTTCGCGAAGGTTGTGGTTTCGCTGGCGTTATGCTGGCGGTTATGCTGGCGGTTTGCGGCCAACGAACAGCGCCCAGCGATTGAAACGCGATACTAGGAGCGCGTGGCTGCCAATCAATCGTCAAAACGATTGCTGCGCCCCGATCTCCAGTGGTTGGCGTTGCGCCCCATATACGGAGCTTTGGACTAGTGGCTCCGCACATTCCATCCCAGCTACTGATATGGGAAGACCACGAGTAGTGCGTACTCCTGAGGAAGAAGCCGCCTACCGCGAGCGTCAGCGAGAGTTGACTCGTGAACGGGCTCGTCGTCGTAGGGCCGACCTCGAGCTGCGCGCCAGAAATGCCGACTTAAGCGGCAGCGTTCCTAAAGCATGCTCACCACGCGAAGCATGCAAAAGCGAAAAAATGAGGAGAAAGAATGGCGAAACAAAATATTTACTATATAGACTGCTTGCGAAGTTTGACTTGCATGGTGTAACACTCGGTGTAACTAACACAGCTTCGCCGTTCGATCATCTTCACGGACTGAAAGGGGCGGCGATTTCTTTTGTAACATGCGTATACGTTGCGCACGCAGAGGCGTTGCGTACGCTCGAGAGCTGTGTTGCACAGTGCGCATGCGCAGAACTCAACAAGACCGCGGCATTACATTTATCCGCTTCTTGCACGCGTATATATACTATAGTACGTGTAGCAAACCTAGCGTGGCGCGCGCATCCTTCTTGTCTGGTTCGGAAGAGCGCAATGATCTTCTTTGTTTTTTATACGAAATGGCGGCATCAAAAGCTACCTGCAGCTTGCGGCTCTATACGTTATACAAAGCATCGTGTTTCTATTCGGGAATCCGTGAAGCATATCGGGGACGCCAGCATGAGCCATCCAACGCTCCGCTGTGCATACAGAGCCGTTTGTGTTGCTCGTCTATGTTTGTTTTTATATATGACCCTAGTGCAGGCGCAACGAAAACTCGGAGACAGCTATCTATAGATTAAGGCGCAACCCTCGCGACCCCCCCCCCCCCCATGTCGAGCATGGCCTCACAAGGAACGGAACGAGGCGTTTCATGTGAATGGAATGACGTCATTCGCGGCGTCAGCCTACATGCGAGGCATCTTAATTTCCATTTCAGGGCGCTGCCGGCTCTAAAGAAAGGCTGGAATTTCTGTAAAAAAAAACGCCTCAGCAACGTCAGAACAACGCGTCCGCGCATCGCTCAGCGTGGTTCTCGCTCCTCTGTCGCGGTTGCGCGAAGCGGTGGCATACACAGCGGATATGCGAGGTGGAAGCACTCATCGGTTTCACCTAAAGTCCCTTGAGTGGAGTGCGGCAAACACTGACGCGAAAATGGACAAAGCAAAGATCGAGCCCGCTCCAAGATTAGATTGCGGGGTTTAACTTCCAGACACTGAGCAGTGGGTAACGAGGGACGTTCTATACAGTGGTGGGCTCCGAATGACTGTTGACCACCAGCGTGGGTTGTTTAACGCGCACCCAAGGCAAGATACAGGAGCATTTTTTTTTTCTCTCGAGTTCTGCCACCATCGGAATGCGGCCTCCGCTGGCGCGATTGGACCGGCGACCTCGTGCTCAGCCGCGTAAGGCCATGGTCACTGAGCCACTCGAGTTGATCTCACGGAGGTAGGCTTTGTAATGTTGACCAAAAAATTGCTTCCTCTTCACAAGAATATCCCTTGCGGTTTCCAATATAGCTTCACAAGTTTCTCGCAATGTATTTTTGTGGGAAATGTGAGGAGCACATGAAAAAAAAAATTCTATATTCCGCAAGAGCTATGCATGCAGGACGTCTATGTATATATATATATATATATATATATATATATATATATATATATATATATTCTTTTTACACCTTGTGTAAGCTTTAAGAGTATTTTTAACGTGATCGGAGTGCGTGTATGAGCAAATGTTCAAGCGTGCGAACTCCATTTTTTTTTTCACGACGTCCTCCGCACGAGAAGCATGTGCGCACCTATGGCGACGAGTATATGCATAATGAGTCAGCGTGTATATATATGTATATATATACCATCGCCGATGAAGGAATCTTTAACGCCTAAAGTCATGGATGTTTCTTTAAGTACGTTCGATGAAAAGGAGAACCTCGTTCGTCACGTGATTGCGAAACTGCTGCGCGATGAGGCACATATGCAGGGCTCATTAATCATTTGCAACCGTGTAGTCGAAGAAGTTCTCGCGGTACTTCATTTTACCTGAAATTTAGGAGAACACCCTCGATTATTCGACGGATGATGTCAGAAAGAATAGGGAGCCCATACCGAACACCGGAGGTTCCGTTTATTACAAAGTTCCGTTCATCCGGAGTTTGCTGAATGCTGAATACTTCACCTAGCGCAGCGCAATTTCTCGGTGCAGGCGAGAGCTCCCGACACAAGGTTTATTCAGTATATGGTCAGGATCAATATTGTTTAATTTTTTCCCGTCCTTCCTTTTCTTTCTCTCTCTCTCTCTTTCTTTCTTCATTTAGTGCTGACAACAGTGTCCTATGCCCACACAACTTCAGCGACGAAAGTGTACTATACCGGCGAAGACTCACGTAAAGGAGCAGGAATTAAGAGAAAAAGCTAATAGCACGACAATTATCCGAACTGACCTAAATATCGTTTATTCGTGCTCTCATTCTACTATCAGAAAGAAGGAGCGACACCGTTGCGGAGAGGTCGACATAATCATATACAGGGTGTCTCAGCTAAGTTTAGCCAGAGTTTAAATATATGCGAATGCCACGTAGCTGGACAGAAATAAGGTAATGTCGTTTATCGTCGCTTGGAGATACTCAAATTATTATTACTTTTCATTCTGCCCAATTACATAATTAGTCCTAATTAGTTTACCAACTTCTCAAATATATTAAAAGTGTCAATGAGAAAATTGCAGAGCGACGTGAAAAACTGCATGCATGCATGCATGCATTTACGGGCTTATTTCACGCTCGGAAAAACACACTTTATGTAGCACGTACTGAGCAGCAGAAAGGTGTACCGGGAGTTTTTCAAGTTGCCCTAAAATTTTCTCATTGACACTTTTAATGAGAATCTGAAAAGTCCAATAATTAATTAGGGCTAATTATGTAATTACGTAGACTGAAAAAATAACAATCTGAGTATCTCCAAGTGACGGCACACAACAATACCTTGGCTCTGTCCAGCTACGTGGCATTGGCATATGTTTAAACTCTGGCTAAACTTAGCGACTCATAGATGCATGCAGGCTCCAACTTTAGCGTTGACGTCACATACGGGTAACTTTTCTCGCGCAGTGCGCAGTTCGCATCTGCGGGTGATTCGTAAGCTTCGATTTTTCGGCAAGGAACACCTGTAGCACGACACTGGTTGTACAAATGTTATCGAAGAGGAGATCTTGCAGCAATTATTATTATTATTATTATTATTATTATTATTATTATTATTATTATTAGATATGGAAACTTACAAGCACACAGAGGAAACAGAGAGGGAGAAAGCTGACAAGTGCCACCGAAAGGGGCACAACGCCTGTCTGCTCTTTCGGGAAAAGGGAATCAAAAGAGGAGAAGATAGGAAGCAAAAGCTCATTTCTTCCTGTACGTACTTCAGAGCAACATGAATTACTGCCAGCTCTGCAGTTGTTGATGAGGATTGACGAGATATTCGAAACACCCTTCTTATGTCAGTCAAAGGGCAGAAGGAAGCTGCTTCAGCGCCTTGAGCGTCGCTGCTTACCGATGCTTCCGCAAATACTTAAAGATGGTCTCCATATCTTTCGAATAAGTGCAGCTGGGCCAACTGGAATAGTGCCGAAACAGGCTGGTCCGAGTTTTAGTGTATCTTGTGAATCGAAAGATGAATAGGGAAAGGGGCATTTGTTGTTGTGTTCCTTCGGAGTTGTCAGTGAGGTAGTATCTTGTGAACTTACAGCAATGGCAACGAAGAATGACGCCATTTTCCCAATGCAGGAGAACGGTCGCTGAATCAGCCGGTTAATAAGTGCTTGTCCATCTGATGCTCGGTGCAGACGCTCTACGTGATATAGCGCTCTCTGATCTGTTTGCAGCCTCAGGGGCAGCTGGTGTGCTTCAGTGAGTAATGGAAGAGACTAAACCTCGCGAGGTAAGCCAAGAATGACTCGGAGGGCAACACGATGGCCTCGTTCCAATAGAGACATCAAACTCGGCGGCACGTTCAACACTGACAAGGCACACATCAGGCAGAAAGTACAGATGATTGATATACCTGTAGTGCTGTCATCTGGTCACAGCCGTCGGCCCTAGCAGTCAAGGCGGCCACATATCTAGGGACTGCGATTTGCGCCGCACAGAGGGGACGGCAGGGCGCCGTGATAGGCGACCATCGATAATTACGCCCAGGTAGCGGTGTCGCGCTACCCAATCTATCGGTGTATCTCCGAGGTATATCCGTCTCATGGTTCGACTAGCGCGTTGTCTAGGATGGTACGCAATCGCGGCATGACTTAGCGGGTGAAATTTGCCGACCAACTTCCTCCATGTACTCTGATGTGACAGTCAGAGCTCTCTGCGAAATTCCACGATGACGTGGGCCGTGGTGCGAAGGACCACTGATCCTCAGTGCAATGTCATCAGCATAGACTGCTAGGCCTATCGGTAAGTCACACTCTTGAGGCAATCGGCTTGGAAGTCCCGCAAGTATATATATATATATATATATATATATATATATATATATATATATATATATATATATATATATATATATATATATATACGCTGTTGAAGAGAAGCGGCGATAAGACGCTGCCTTGCGGGACACCACACTCAACAGCGCGAGATTCACTTATTGCACCTCCAACGCAACGCAGCAAGAGTCTCAAAAATACAACCCACACTAACGACCTTGGTCCACTCGAGCTGAAGCCTCACGAGAGCTGATACTGAAACGCGCCCGACGTTGTGCTTGCAGCCTGCGTATAGAAGGCAGAGTTCTTATAGCGAGATACTGCTTGACATTTTTTCACGCTTCACGTCGCGAGTGCTACAGATAAATCTAGAGTGAAAGCAGCATATTACATGATATATATCCATCAGCTATTACTTTGAGAAAACAAATTATGCGCTTTCCAATTACGGTGATTGCACTGTCGTTGCTTTCACGTTGGTGGGTCCCAGCAAGATTTTACGGGTATGTTGAGAATCGCAGTGCAGTCCTACAAACGAAAAACGAGCAATAAGGAGCGAGGCGTCTTGTCGCTCAAACCAAGATCTAACCAAGATACGAGGAAGTGTAAACCTGTTGCACATATCCATGTACCGCGAGTGTTGCGCATATATGGCGGGGACGATGGCTATTTGTATTGCCGAAGCAAACACGACGAAGTGCTCTCCATGTTTCCTATATATATATATATATATATATATATATATATATATATATATATATATGTATATATATATATATATATGTATATATATATATATATATATATATATATATATATATATAGAGAGAGAGAGAGAGAGAGAGAGAGAGAGAGGAAACATAGAGAGTGAAATGTCTCTCGCTAGGCTTCGACTTTCGGGTTTGGGTCTGACGCAGTCGCCGAGCTCATGAACGTGGCTTGCATCCTGCAGATGCGCAGTGGACGACAACGCGTTATTTCTTCTAGTCCCCTGTGCTGCATTTCCCGAAGTGTGTCGACATGTTTACCCATCGCCCAAGCAAGAGTACACATCGCGGCAAAGATCTCCTAGCTCGCTCACACTCACTCGGTGATATTGCTGATGCCACAAACCGTCGACACTTTATCGTTTTTACATTGTTACGTTCACACTGAATTCGCCGGGCTGAAACTTCGGGCAGAAAAACATAACTGAAACCACAGCCATCGTACCACACTGACAGGAGTATACGAGTGCATATTATTGATCTAATGGACTCGCTGTTTGAACAGCCGTTTCGTATAATAACGAGGAGTTTAGATGCGAATTGCGTAAATTTAGTTCATTCAGACTCCTGATCCACGCTTCGCAATTGCTAGCTACATCTGCCACTTCTAAAGGTCGCCCCCCCCCCCCTTTCTCTCTTCACTCGAATATTGAGTAGGGAATGCTACGGCGAGGTACTATCTCTATATTTCACCGCCGCGGTGGCGTTGTCTCTTTTTTATTGCGCTGCTAAGCCCGAGGGCGTGGGCTCGAATCCCGACCGCGGCGGTCGCATTTCGATGGGGCAAAATGAAAAAAAAAAATGCCCGTCTATATATGCATTGGGTGCACGTTAAAGAACGCAAGTTGGTCAAAATTAAGCCGGAGTCCTTCACTACGGCGTGCCTCGTAATCATATCGTGGCGTTGACGCGTGAGCTCCAAGAATGTAATGTAAAAACCTATATACGGCATGCCATACAGCTGCGTGTTCCAGATTCATTTACGCGTCTCCTAAAGGTTTATATTGATTGCGTCGAAATAGCGACACTTCACGCGGTATATTTATGTGTATCATGCTCAGAATGAGTCGGCCGCTACTTTGAGGAACAAAATTCGTGACCTTCTCTGTGTTTACCAGCAGAGCGCCGTACAACCACTGCGCTATAGCGTGCTTAATAATGGCGACGTTAGACTCACCTTATTTTTTCCTTCATCCTTTGGCTTGTACACTTGTGTAAAAGCCCCTGGCAGCGTTAATAAAACAGAATCACGGAAAAGCGGCCAGTCGAAGGACAGAAATACAGCTCCAATGCACATGTTGGAATCTATATACGCGAAGCGAAGCTTTAGTGAAGCGGTTAATTAAACACTATATGCAAGTAAGGGCGATATGTGCGGTTGTGTTCACTGTCGTCCTATGCAACGCGTAATATCACGCAATGTTTACCTTTCTGCATCACACCACTCCCGAGATATGCCAGCATGTGTATGCAAACTCCAAATCAGGAGGATTCACAGTGCGAGAAGTCTATACGTACGCAGCGATGTCAGGAGGACAAACGCGATTTACGACGCTCGTCGAGGGAGAATTGGCGATGACAGGTGCACGCAGAGCGAAGTACGTCACTTCTCGACATGCATATAAGTACTCTATACCTCTTATGTCAGAGTGGTACGTAAGTTTGGCTGTGAAGGAAGAAATAGTTGCCACTGTAAGCAACTAAACTCTCGCATGTACTATCAACCTTCCATGAACGCCCGTATAACCTTAAGAGCATCGTAACTGTAATGGAGACACACGGACGTAGGATGTTTTACATCGATACCACGAAAAAATGAACGGTTTCTTAAATTATATTATAGCATTTCTGAAGTAAGAAACGCAGAGAAAGCGCTGTTGCGCGTCGATGAGCATCCGCTAAGAAACTGCTCTCAACGGCAGCGCGTGCGAAGTTAAAGGGACACTGAACAGAAAAATGATTTCTTCTGGATCAGTAAATTGCCTCTCTATTACAGCAAAAACACCACTCTTACTACGATAAGACACTTGGTAAGTCAAAAAAAGCGCAAGAACGAAAGACGGGTGGCGACGCCCCTTGAAGTTCCCGCACCTGGTCGCTGTGACGTCATGGATTTTGATGGAATCTTCTAGGGCCTACGTAATTATATAACCGTACAGATTGACTACATAGTGTTCTAAAGGAACCAAATATTCAACATGGCATGTTTCGGGAACCTTTACTCAGCCGACGCGGCCCAAATGCGAAAACATACTTTGGAATGCCTGACGTCACACTGACGTACCGGCGTCGGGGTTATGGCGCGAAACTGACATGCTGATACTTCATCCTTCATTTTCTCGTCTAATAATCAAACTATTATTTTGAAATGACTGCCTGCAGTGTTCTCAAACAATGCTTTATTAGTCTAAATTGCTTTGGTGTTTCGCTTTAGTGTCCCTTTAACTGTATTCAAGTTTAGTCTGTCAGCGTAAATTCATTTTGGTGTGTCGATTTTTCTCACATAGCCTTTAATTTCGATCGTCTGATCATTTTCATGCGGAGCATTGCAGTGAAAATGTTCCGAGAAATGACAACAATAGTTTTACCTATATGGTGAGTTATCATTTATCAACACAGGCAGACTTAATGTTAAGCGAAAAGGTTATTTTATCGGGGACCCTAAACACGAGGCCGCTATAAAGTAACATACAGTATACTCTATACATGACTGCTGCGTCACAAATAATTTTGGCAGGAACCGAAACGTGATTCCTTAAAGAAGTGACGCCAAACACATGCAGTGTACACAAATGATTTTCACGAATGACTATCCAAAGCCGCGCCAGATCTCGCTGCGCGGTATTCCTAGCATACACAGCGTTGCACATAGGCGCGTGCACGCGGGGCATACGTGCAATCAGCGGCCGCCCTGCTTCGTGCGGCCCCGCCACGGAAAGGCGGCCATGCCATATGCTGCAATGGGTGTGCTGCCGCTGTCGCCGTGCAGTTGTCGTGTCGTTGTGTAAGAGATAGGCGCGATTGCACCCCTCGGGGCCGCAGCGCGCGCCTATCGGGCTCCGGAGGGGCCACATTTTATTCGAGGGACAATTTATGGCCCAGCACTCGTCGGCGATAACACGGTCAGCCGAAAAAACAACACACCGGTTGCCCCCGCGGCCATATAACCGTGCCGCGCGCCCACACCGCAACATGCGCCGTCACGTCCGCAGGCACGCCGACCATGCACCGTTGTACGCAGCCTGTGGGCGCCCGCCGAAGGGGACAGCAGGGCGCACGGCGCTTGGTTCCACAGTGCCGCGTATACTGCGGTCTCAAACTTGGCCCGATCATCGGTGTGTCTTTTCGCCAGAGCTCCATTTGTGCGTGTACACACCTCTCGGCGCTCGCTGGTACACCGTGCGAGACCCGTCAGCACCGCGCACGTCAGCATATCCAGAGAGAGGAGCCATCATAAAGTCGACACGCGTAACATCGGCGCACGCGTACGATATTAGGCGAGAGGAATGAGAACGAAATGGGGGTAGGTAAAGCAATGAAGGGGGCTAGTTGGTGAACGTTCGTGGTTATATTGCGCTCAGTTTTACAAACACGATATTAAGGAAGGACAGGGCGTGGACGGACGCGTCCGTCCACGTCCTGTCCTTCCTTAATATCGTGTTTGTAAAACTGAGCGCAGTATAACCATGGGGGTAGGTAAGCAAGGTGGCAGGCCGAGACAGTTGACGCGGGGTGCATCACGCGTTTTTCGCGAAGGGCGAAGCATAGCGAGGATGAGACGCCGATGGGGAGCGCTACACTCGCAATCCAGTGTTTGTTTACAAGAACGTCATTCGTAAGAATGAGCACTTATTATCGCTATCACAAGCAAAGGGTGTAGTACAAGTCAAAAAAGTAAACACAAGCACGGCTGCTATTCTGGAGTGTCAAATTCTCCCAATCAAAATCGCCATCTACATGTATGTCAGCTCTGATGAGCTGAAAGGACGGCTATACGCCCTTTCTAGCCTGCTCAACGCGAAAACCTGGCGGAATTTGACAACATGGCGGAATTTACCAGCGTCCAAACTACCTCCCCATATTCCAAACGCAAACACAAGAATAGCTCGCAAGCCGAAAAGTAAACGAAACGAAGTGGTGGTAATGTAATGCCATGAAAGCCGCTTCAGAGAAAGGTGTTGCGATCGACGAGCTCGTGGAAGAAATGGTCAGCGCATGCGCAGCTAAGGCCACCCGATTGCGTAGACACTTCATCGCGGTGTCCCAACTACCATGCACCAAGATTTAAGAATAAGCAAATGTCACGTACCTGGACAGAACCAAGGGAATGTTGTTTGCCGTCGCTTGAAGATACTCAGATTATTTCATGCATTCCGCCCAATTACACGATCACTATAATTTAGTTATTCCCCTTCTCAAATATTATAATTAGATGAGAAGCGTCAATGAGAAAATTGTAGAGAAACACGAAATACTCTCGATACAGCTTTCTGTTGCTCAGTACGTGCTACTGAAAAGTGTTTTTTTCTGAACGTGAGAGAAGGCCGCGAATACGCGCAACTGGCCGCTCGAGGTACTTTGCGCGCATTAGCGGGCTTCTTTCACGCTCGGAAAATCACTTTTATGTAGCACGTATTGAGCAACAGAAAGCTGCATCGAGAGTTTTTCGTATCGCTATACAATTTTCTCATTGACACTTTTCATCTCATTGTAATATTTGAGAAGGTTAATAATTAATTAAGAATAATTACGAAATAGGCGTAATGCAAAAAAATGGTCTCATCATATCGGAGGGACGGCAAACAATGTTATGCCTTGGTTATGTCCAGCTAGGTGGTATTTGCACATTTTTAAATCTTGGCGCACGATAGTTGGGACACCCTGTATATAAGGCGCATGCAGGGCGTATTTGCGAGCCAACGCTATAGAAAAACACGGTGCACGATGCTCATACATTGCCTAATCGCCGATGCCGGCGATACACTTTACCGCGAGAACGGCACGTTTCGTTTCCGCGCAGCGGAGGGCACATATAGAAATCAGTTTAATATTTCTGGTTCAATACCGTGGGCCACGCTTGGTGTCCGCCGATCGCGTGCTTTTCTGTACCGCTTATTGCCGCGCATACGTTTTCAGGACTTCGGTTGATCCGCGAGGGTTCGTGAGAAACTGGCGATAATCGAGGCGTTGTAACGAATCGCTTGCTGGTTCTTTAAAACGGTCCTTAAAACAAAGGCGAGGAGAGGCGGGCGAAATGAGCAATCCGAGGATTTAATGCGCTTTCGCTAATTCTTCCAACACCGACAAAATTCCGAGCCCGATCCCGTCTCTGGGTTAACAGGATTATCGTGAATTACTCGCGCAGCGCGAGAAGCTGTTACAGTGCTCAGTGGTCCTTCATCGATTTCTTGCTCTGCTGCGGCTGCGCACGCTTCGCTGGGATTATAGGGGCCTGCCATTTATATACACTTTCGATAAATGGCGCGTCGCACAGCGGTCGCATAACATTGTACGCATACAGTATCAAGTAGAGCGAATTACGATGTGGCACGAAATCAATGGATAGAATTGAAAACGATATGCACGAATGCTTTTCGATTGTCTCCTCATTTTGGAATAAGTTATTTCCCAGCAGTGTGCCGTGCTTTTGGCCAAGTGGCTGGCCACGATATAGCTGACGACATTTACTTTCTGTTGTCGGTTCCAGCTGAATGAACTCCTATTGTGCGGACGCCTCGTGGCCTCCTTGTAGGCTTTGGGCTTGGCTGGTGACGCAGCAGCAGGCGGGCTGAAGCTGTCGTGTTTGGCCGGCAGTCGCTCTGTCTGCGCTATTAGCGCGGGTGTTGCTCCTGAACGTTCGTAAACGTTTTCAACGCAACGCCAATTCATGCCAATGCGAGGAAGGCTAATCTTGAGCATTGAAAATGCTACAGGAGGCCCCACAGTATACATACATTGCCAATAGAATGGCAATGCAAGCCACAAATTTAGAGCTCTCGAAGTGGGTGGAGAAAAACGATATACCGGCGAAACAACAGAATGGGTTCAGGCCAGGCAGTCGCTTAGAGAATGATGTCTTTGTACTAACGCACTGTATAGAGATTTAAATAGATCAGAATAGACTGTTATGGATAGCATTTCTAGATATTAAGGGAATTTGCGACAACGTAGACGGGGAATCGCTACGGGATATTCTCAAGCACGAGGACTGAGAGGACGATATCGTGGAGCTGTTGAGGGAGATACATAGCGACAGACGAGTGCAAATCATGTGGAAAGGCCGGAAATGCAATGAATTTCGCCGAGGATTGAAGCACGGATGTTCTCTTTCTCCGTTGTTGTTCACGCTTTATGTGAAGGGCATAGAAATACGATCGGAAAGCGGTTTCAATCTGGCTCATACACGCGTAATGGACAAAAGGTGCAGCAGAAGGATGCTGGGCTGATGCATGCGGACGATATAGTGTTACAAGCGGACAATGCAACGGATTTACAAATAGTTGCGAGTATGAGTGACAATGCAGCAACACATATAGACCTTAAGTTTAGCACAGGGAAATCAGGAATTATGATATTTAATGAAGATACCAGTGATGACGTGGTATTAATTCAACAGGAAGTCATAGCCATAGTCAAGGAACATAAGTACCTGGGTGTATACATAAACAAGGCAAAGACCTACTCAAGCGTCCACCAAGATAATCTAAAAATGATGTGGAAGCGGAATGCAGCAAGAATGAACATTGAATACTTTGGGACTGCAATAGATGTGAGATGATGCGAGGAATCTGGAAAGGGAGTAATGATGCCAGCATTTACGTTCGCAAATCCAATTCTGTGCTATAAATCAAAAATCTTGCCCGGCAGGCTTTGGAAGCCCACGGTAAAACCACAGAGACAGCGCAACGTGACATGGGCTGGGCTTCTTTTGAAGTCAAGGAAGCGCAGAACAAGATTAGTTTTGAAGAAAGACTAGGAAAGATGGATGAAAAGAGATGACCGGCTAAAGTGCACATATCTGTACTTCAAAAGCGGGGACATAGAACGGAGGAAGAGGACAGGAAAGTTGGCACCCAATTACAGTGTAATTGAAAGTGCAAATAGACAAGCAGGAGTCATAAAAAAGAAACTGAGAGAAACGTAGACGGTAAATTGGATGCAAAGGCTGGAACTAAAAAGACCACGGAGGTTTACAAGAATGGCAAGAGAGAAATCAGGAGCCGAAGTCTCTATGAAAACGAAAAGCGGAGTGCCGTGCTATTTCAGGCCCGAGCTGGCTGCCTGAGGACAAAAACATGCCGGAGCAAGTATGCGCCTCAATATGAGAGGATCAAACTTGCTTGCTGGAACGAGTTCGAAGAGGCCATTACATGCAGCAGAATATAACGTGCACCACTTGGCGCATGGACGCAATAATATATACGACGTATATACACATCGCCACATATGGCAGAAGAACACGAAACGGTGTGGAATTCCTCGAACCCAGGGAAGGCGTGTTTAATTTCAGATCGTAGGAACACCTGAAGGGACAACCTGCCTATTGGTGTCCGAATCCGCCGTTTCAGTGGCAGCCTCAGCTGTTAATATAGCTGCTAATATCGTGGAGCATGCATGAGTCCGCGGACGCTTTTTGGACGATTACAACAGAGATACGGGAAGATACATCGAGGTGAACTTTTCTGAATAGATATTGCGTATATTTTCGTGTCAATTTTTCTGGGCTATTTAATACTGCGCAATAACCAAACTATGCCGCCTTCACCTTCTTTTGATTCAGGCAGATTAAAAGGTGACGCTGAGACGGAACGCTTCCTCGCCTATGCAACGATGGTACGATATACGTATATTCTCGTGCATGCCTATATGTACGTCTGAATTCAACCAGCTCACTTTTGATATTATAAACTGCGCATTTTGAACCCACGATATGGCGCCGAAGTTCCAAGTGTTTTCTAAGCGACTATTCGAAAAAGATGCGAACCAGCAGAAACCCAGTATGCCATACGCTGTGGACAGACAGGACAAATCCCGGGCTTGAAAGCCATATCGTGAAGGATAACGGCTAAGTACTGCTCATATTTGCATATTTGCTTCACGATTGTCTCACAGTATCTTGGCTGAACAAATAACCTTCACTCAGCACACACGTGGTTATTCAAGATTACTCATTGTTTGGGAATATAATATAATATAATATAATATAATGTCAGATTCATTAAGTAAGGAAAAAGGTCATCGTCTTACACATCTTGCCTGAGCCTTCGTCTTGAGTTTTCTGTGTTTCACTCTTGATAACAAAAGCAGAGCGACTATATTCAGCCTCCTGCATCCTGATTCACTTTCTTTAAGACAATGAGAAACAAGATCGCGGTTGCTATACACTGCAACAGTAAAATATGTTGCTAGGGCAAATCTACGAATGAAAGAAAAAACACTTTCTGTCCGTGCACAAGCACGTGTTCACGATTCTTCTGAGGAAGGAAAAGAAAAAGACGAAAAGAACATTAGCTCCGAGGGGTGGCCAAAGGAACCAGCGCATGCCACGCTTTCACCTCTACAAGAGCCATCATCGCCATCATCATCAACGACAATCTCATCAGCGGGGCCATTACGCCGCCGGGAACGGCAAGCGACAAAAGGAAGCCACCGCGCAAGGTATACAGACGACGAGACTCGAACGCGCGGAGCGGCTTCGAGGAGCACGAAAAAAGATGCCGACCCTGTCGCGCAGAAATTGGGGAAGAAAGCAGAGGACAAAGGGAAGAGAAAAAGGGAGCAAAGACAAGCCATCCCCATCGGGAAAATAAAACTTGCGACTCCAATGAGCGTAACGACGGCGACGCCGGCGTTGTTTCTGCCAGCGTGCCCTATCTCTTTCTCTCTCAGTCCCCAGCTTTCACTGCGCGCTCGGGGGACGCGAACGAGCCAACGAAATGAGCGTCGGTCGAATCCCGGCGTCCCTTTTCTTCCCGCTTTGGGGGAAAGCAGGAGGAGGCCTGCGGGGAGGAGAAAAAAACCGCTCCTCCCGTCTAGCGAGCCGTCTCGCGCTGCAGAGTCTTCGTGCATCCCTGCCCTTTTTTTTGCTGCCCTCCCTTACGTGGTATGTGCGCGCGCGCGCAGACTAGTTTCAGCGCGTGTGCCCCGGGGCAGGGACACACACACATATAAATAGGCAGATAGATGCGCACACAAACGAGCGACCGCGTGGCGGAACAGGCGGTGTGCGCTCCTTCCTGCGCTAATCCCCAATTGGCTACGCACGGTCCCGCCGCTCGGCGGACGCTGGCGTTGGCGATGGATAGATAGGGGGAGGAGGGAGACGGAGGAAAGATAAATCTGGCCGCTCCCCTTCCCTCCTCGTCGTCCTCCGCCGCGTGTTCCTCCTCAGCGACCCGTGATCGTTCCATTAGCCGTGAAACTGCCGCGGACCGCGGCGCTGCCGGCCGGCCTGCGGGACGACGCGGCCGCGCGCTTCCTCCCTGAAGACCTGCAGCACCGACTGGCCGTTTCCCTGCCGATGTGCCTCGCGACGCTGACCAAACAAAAGAGAGAGCTCTGGTGACCCTGCAGCGCCGTCCCTACCGCCGTTTGCCCGCGGCGAAACCCTCCTCCGCCCATCGAAACCCGACTTGGGTAGGGCCAGAATGATACCGGTCATAACGACGGGAGAAATAGTATTCAATGCCGCTCTTGTGGGAGCCAGCAAAGCGAATAAAGAGAGCTCCGCCCAGGACCGCGATCGCGGCCTCGGGCATTCCTCAAACGATGGCGTCCGGGCCATGCGCTGTGCTGTCGTCTCCGCGTGAGCGAGCACGCGCGCCTCCTTTGGGGCTTCCGTCTCCGGTTCGTCAGGGTCGCGCAACGAAGGCGCTGCGCTTTCCGAGCGCTCTCCTGCGCTCCCAGCGCAGCGTTTACGCTGCGTTTCAAGAGCACATTTGTGTCACGCCATCTGCGCATTGGCGTATCTCAGAGAACAGTCCGGTGTGGCAGGTCTGTTGGATCGCCCTCTCTGTTTTGGACATATTAATTTAGGTAGCTGATGTCTGCCAGTTCTGTGTGAAAGGAACATTTGTTTATTTTTTTGCTTTCCATTCTGTAGTACAAACTACAGACCACGCTGATGTTGGAGCCGCCCTAAATCTATGATGATCTCCTACCTGCCCTTGACGTTTGTCTTTGTTTGAACAATGTTAGAATGACTGCAAAAAATAAAATAAGAGAAACATGTGCACAACTGGCACACAAAAGACAAAGCAAGAAGTACAAACGAATAATTTTATTCTTATTTTTCTTGGACTTAATGATATCTCCTTTGTTGGCAATGCAGAACGCGGGCTCAAAGCAGCTTTAGCTAAATCGCCGCATGGCTCCAAGGAACTGCGTGGAGCAAGCTTTGTCGTCTTCGTTCGCCGTATAGACGGGTGCACAACCTGCGGTACTGACGCTTCTACACCATGTTCGGTTCCAACGAATGTCGAGCAGTCGAGAGCGACCTGTTGTATTCCTCAGCATCTCTATCCCATACAGACAGCTCGGCTAAATTGCACTCACGAAGATAACGCCTCACATTCCCATGCCTAATAGGAATAATGCTGACCCTTAAGTGATTTAGCTCAGATCTGCAGACCATTGTGGTTAGACTTTTATGCTGAGAAGTCGGTTAGTACACAACTGGTGCTAAAAATGCACATGTCTGGCATGCTGGCCTGATGAGGTTTTCTTTTTCTTCCGTTTGTGTTTGAGAGTATAGTTCAGGACAAGTTATTATGTGGTTTCTAAATTTTTTTTTCCAAGCTTAGGCAAGCGGTCGAAGCCTCAAGATGTATTTTTGTATTTTTTTTTTCACCTTTCCTTCTAAATTTGTTGTGTTCTGCGCACGCACAGCGGTGATGCTGGTGCAGCATGCGTATGTTTTGTGATCATCTGAAATAAGATAAGAATTTTGTGGTTTACCGCTGCTTCTTCTTTTCTTGTTTTTCATTTGCTCTTTCTTTTTCTGAGCTGGTTAATCTTAAAAGGGTATGCAAAACAACTTGAGCAACTTTTCCATTCTTAGATTAGATTACATTAAGGAGAAAGTGGAGAAAACCACGTTCTGATTATGAGGCACGCCCTAGGGCAGGACTCCGGAAAGTTCGACCACCTGGGGTTCTTTAACATGCACCTATAGATATATAAATCTAAGTGCACGGGTGTTTTCGCATTTCGCCCCCATCGAAATGCGGCTAACGCGGCCGGGATTATTTTTTTTTCGTTCTTGTGGAGAAATGTTGACAATGGCGCAAGTTTGTTGACATTCATCGCGATGAATTTAGCGCAGTGAAGCACATAGCAACGGAAGACAGCGCCTGTCCAGCGTGTTTCACTGCGTTGCATACCACGCGATGAACGTCCCTGTGTCGCTAAATATAATTCAATTAAAACTGCTAACTTCGCCGATTGTTCTGCTACTATGTAAACTTAACAATTTGCTCAAGATCTGGCTTCAAACTAAAGTTTCATCAGACATAATTAATAGTCGATAGTACAGCCTGTCACGTACCTTGGTCGGTGATGGTTATGCACGTATGGCGGCTTCTGTATAGATGAAGCTGAAAAGGGATATCGTGAAGTTGGCGTATAGTCGTTGCCATCGTAACCTTACAGCTTTGGTGTCGCTGCACACAACAACGATCGTTTACCGAAAGGTTGTCGCGTGGTCTTCGAGTAAGCGTGCGGGCGTCTCGATGGCCTTAGCCCTTGGTTGCTCTGTATGCCTGAACGAATGCACAGCAGTGACAGCAAAATCTAGCAAAATACGCGAGCGACCTAAAGCTGAACACTGTATAGGTAGTATGTTCGAAGGTGTGTCGATCATTTTTGCCCCTATATTTGAGGAGGTGACTGCGTGCACACGATCGCATACCGTCGCGTGCCACACGAAAATAATTCCCGAACGGCTAGATCGGCAACGTATATAGCTCAATATATGGAGCATTTTTTTGTGCTAAAGCTGGTCTGGACTTATCAGACAAGCGCTGGATTTTTTTTTCGCATTCGCAATTTAATAGATGGCTCTCCTCCTAAGTCATTTTATAATTATTTTATTGACGAAGGCAGAAGCTTGTCATTATTTTGTGTTTGTTTTCAGCCAAACTCATTATATTAGCATGTATAAGGTTGCTTCAGCGAACACTTTCAAAGTTTTTTTAAAGGTTTGCAATGCTTTGGAAGATAGCTCAATTATAGTTCATGCAGTGGTCTACTCGAAACGATGGACACTACTTGCACAAAAATTTGAAATGCAAAACCGACTAATTAACAAAAATCAACTGATTGACTTTTTAATTATTACCTTATGAGCCATATTGCAATTGAAAAATTCTAGCCGTGCCGCTCGCAAGGAGGATCCACTTGGAACGAATTCTCAGGACGGCTGCAGTTTCGCGATATTAATTCCCAAACTTCGCGGGAATATGCATTGGCGTTCCGGTTACTTGCGTGCTTCAATGCATAAAACGACGTTTTGTTAGCAAATTAACCGGTTTTGAGCCCATCCCGTTTGATGCGGTCCGGAGAGGTTCACGCCCGACGTTGTAGTGGGGACAAAGGCACACAAAAGGCGTTCAAAACTTTCTTTGCTTCTGCAAGTGACCCATACGCGTGTGCCACCCATTCCTATGGGGAATTAGTGTAGTAAGCCTTTGTAAATACCACCCAGTGCTGGCCAGAGGCGGCACATCAATGTCGCATTAGAGTAGGGACTTTTTTATGGCACTTGCTACATTAAGGACAGATCAGGTGTGTGTATACGAGACATTTCTAAAGATTATACGGGAAGACCAGTAAGTCTGCGTCACAGTTCCAGTCAGAAAATTATGTTTTATTGCAACGCCAGTTCTGAGTAAGGGGATATATAAACGAATGATATAAAATAAAATTTGCGGGACCTATAGTATTCATGGACTCTTTCGCGTCGACGCAAGTTTAGTTTGCAGGGAACAGGGGTGGTCCATTCCGATTCGCCACTCTCGTAAGAAAACATAAGAGCAGCCGAACCGCTGTTACCTCGTATTAATCAGTGAGGAATAGCAGGTTCTCGACTCATTTATATATATTTTTACACACTCAGCCACCTAGTAAATACTAAATTATATAATGCGTATATTTTTTTTTATCGATAGCAGCAGCTCTCGAAAAGAGATTGATTGGATTGAATATGCTCCAAGCTAGTTCTCTGCAGACAGCGGCCATTTATTTGGTACTTGTTTTGAGGGAGCACTCCGCTTGTTGGCCCGAATTCGCATGGCTACCCTGTCAGCTACTTCCATTTTCAGCGCCCTTTGCAAAAGACTGCCCGCAAATGCCTCCTCAAAAGGATTGTTTGCGTTTATTTCGCTTAATGACCTCTTCACGTTGCCCAGCCTCACCAAAACCACCAGCTATAGCCCCTGAACTCGTTTTCATATCTCCCTTCTTTTTACATGACTCTTTGTTCTCTTCTTGTTCCTTCATTCTTTTTTTTTCCTCCCTCTATCTATTCCTTTCCTTCGCGAGAAGTATTTGTCGGTTCCGAAGAACGAGCTACAGGCTCAGTGTGTGGTCACGCTGGCACCGGATCACCTATTTCACTTTACCTATTTCGGATTACCTATTAGGCACTTCAAAGCCGAGTTGGCGAAAGAAGAAAGCGGCTTGCGATACCGTACCCTATCACAGTGTTTGAATGATAAAGAATTGGTATATATATATATATATATATATATATATATATATATATATATATATATATATAGAGAGAGAGAGAGAGAGAGAGAGTCCTAACTATCATGCACCAAGATTTAAAAATATGAAAATATCACGTAGCTGGACAGAACAAAGGTAATGTTCTTTGTCGTCGCTTGGAGGTACTCAGATTATTCTTTACATTCCACCGAGTTAAATAATTAGCTAATTAACTAATTAATCAACTTCTCAAATATTATTATTAGATGAAAAGTGTCAATGAGAAAGTTGTGGGCCACATGAAAAACTCTCGATACAGCTTTCTGTTGCTAAATAAGTGCTACATAAAAGTGGTTTCCCAGCGTGAAAGAAGCCCACGAATGCACGCAAAGTGCCTCGAGCAGCCAGTCGCGCGGCAATATTGCGTTACTCGCGGGCTCCTTTCACGCTCGGAAAAAAAAAAGCTTTTTAAAAGCACTAACTTAAGATTCGGCCGACACTTAAGACTGCTTACGTGTGGGAGTGGGAAAACATTATACCGTTTGTGGACCTCGGAACGTCATCAACGCACTCATTTTATGCACTGATGACGTGGCGCCACCTCCTACGCACGGTCACGTGCACCGCCGAATGACGCGCGCACTAGTCGGGGAGATGGTTGCGACGTCACGTGCACAATCAGGCACGCACTAGGCACACGTTTAGAAAGCCAGAGCCGTGGAGCACGCTTCAGGGAAGAGTGCTCGTCTCGCACCCCGAGGTCCCGGGCTCGATTCCCACCCAGACCCAAATGCAGCACCACATTTCCTACTCAAAGCCACTAATTTACTTTGTTTATAAAAACCTCGTTGATAAATTTGACTTCAATCCGAGCATTTTTGACATGTTTTTTCACTCTTTGCGGCGTCGGCCATATTTCGTCACGGCGAAGTTTCGCAAAGGACACCGCCAAAGTAGGTACCTAAATCTTTCCGCTTAAAAACACTTCTGGCGCATTTAGGGACGTGCGACTGGCACTGCATGTTCTTCAGAATGTGCCTCCAAGCTTAGTGAACTCACGGTCGTGCACAGAAAAGAGACCTGCAGATCCGCAGGATTACATGTTGCTGGCATACGTTCTCGCGGTGATGCTCGCTGGCCCTCGACGACAATTGCGCGTGTCCGTGATGGAATTTCCGTTCACTGGCGTCGATCTCGATGATTATAATGATGACGAAGACGTGCGCCTTTACTGCACATGACCTGGAGCCACGATGGGCTAGATGACACTACTGAAATGTACGTTCAGCAGACGCCTTCAATTCGGAGTTGCACCCGTTAAGTTCGGTTTTAATTACTACATAAAATACATAAGTATTGCTGCAAAATGTACATTACTAAATTGGAACTTTTCCGCAGTGCTGCATTCAGGACACACGCACAAGTGTGCACAGACAGACAGACAGACAGACAGACAGACAGACAGACAGACAGACAGACAGACAGACAGACAGATACAGACAGATACAGACAGACAAATACAGACAGACAGACAGACAGACAGATACAGACAAACAGACAGACAGATACAGACAGACACAGACAGACAGACAGACAGACAGACAGATGCAGACAGACATACAGACAGACATACAGACAGACATACAGACAGACATACAGACAGACATACAGACAGGCAGACAGACAGACAGGCAGACAGACAGGCAGACAGACAGGCAGACAGACCGTCCTTGAAGGACAAAAGTACGTCAAGCAATGTGTCGAAACCTCGTGATGAAACATTTGCGTCGACGCGTCAGCAATATGGAGCGAAGACACCCTGATATACCCGACTCCGTGCGAGCGCATTTACGCTACGGGCTCCGAATACAGCTCCAGCGCACGCGAAAAGCGAGAACAGAGCAAGCCGACCGCACTGGAGACGCGAGGTGCAGAGCGCGTACGGTGCGACGCCGGCCAAATGCAGGACGAACTATCCGTCGCGGCCGCAACGCGGGAAGGCGGTGGCTTGACGATCCATGGCAAAACCGTCGCCGCACATGCAACAGCACATAGGTCTCGAGGCGCGACGCGCAAGACTGACCGGCGGCGGAAGAAACCGAGGGCCGCTGTTTTTCTCTCGATAAACGCCTCGCGGCGCGGGAAAGACAAAGCGTGGTGGGGGAGCGGCTAAACGATGCGTTCATAAATGATGACGTCCCTCCGTCGGCGCACGCCTGATGTCTCACGCAACGTGCGTCCCCTCGCACCGCGAGGTGAGCGCATGAGGACTCCGTGGAGCGCAAGTTATTCCTCTGGGCGCGCGCTATATAGTGTGCCTGCCCTCACCCAGCCTTCAGGCGCTCAGTGGAGCGCACACCCTCCTATTCGTCCTCATCTCCGACAACGCACGCACACGTAGCGGAGAGGAAGGGAGACAGCGACGCATACACGCACATAAATACGCATCGCCACATAAAGTCTTAATAACGCTACCCCCCCCCCCCTCCCGGGCAGCGCCCCGGTGCGATGTGGCGTATAATGCACCCGTCTCCTCTCTGACTCGCCCAGTCGTCGCTAGAGAGAGATTATTACTTATGGCCCATATATGCCGCATTAACCTCGCTGAACAGATGAACTCTGAAAGTGTCTCTATATACCCGCACTATGGCACACAATGTGTCTGCGCGCGCACCTGCGGATGTCCCTCTCAGTGTTGGTTTTGTCGGGGAAAGTCCGTTAGTGCTCTGTGTACCCGAATGGCGACTCGGAGATTCTCGAGCTTTTGTTCCGCGAGTGCTGTCACTCGTGAGGTTTTCCAGAGAAGGACGCTGTCGCTTGGTGCTAGCCTTGAACCTTAAGCGCCGAGTGGCGCTAAGTGATGAGTGGCCGTAAGTGGGGCTGACCTGCCCGAAATAATACTATAGCGACCCAGCACTTTCTCTCAACAAGTGGGTCTAAACAAACGCACGCAGAAGATAAAAATGTCGAATGCATAAAATAAAGATAAAGAAAGATAAGACGACAAATTACGCAGATTAAGCACGCACAACGCCGGTGGGGCGAGCAAATCCAGGTCACAGTTACCGGAAACATTGTAAGGAGAAACGTTAAGTAGCGGGTGTTTCTGCGAATAGATCAAGTAACGTTAAAAAATCATGTGTGGCAGATAGTACAATTTTAATCCTTGAGCTGGATTGCCCAATTAGGCGAACCTTATTTGTACGAGAAATCGAAATGCATAATCGATTAATTACCACGAAACAACTAATTTAAATTTTAACTAAATAGTTTACAGCGCATTGTAATTTACAAATTGTAGCCTGGAAGTTCGCAAGGTAGATCCAATTGGAATGAATTCTCAAGATGACACCACTTTCAAGATATTCATTCCCGAACTTTGCGAAAAAATACATTAACGGTCCAGTTACTTTGTATACAAGACTAATGCATAAAACTGCGTTTTGTTAAAAAAGTAAGTCGAACGATGGTGCATTTTTACAGCAAGTTTGATGGTACATATCTCGAAAATGATATCCACAGAATTATTTTCAAGTGGGCATGCCTTGCAGTCTCACCAGCTATAATTTGTAAATTGGTATATGTGACGTAAGATATGGTTAGTTAAAAACCTAATTAGTAAGTTTTCGTTAATTATTTGACTATGTATTTCGATTTCTCGTGTAAGCAATATCCGCCTCTTCGAGTAGACCAGCTCAAGGGCTAGAATTGGGCAACCTGCCACAAAAAATTTGTGAAAAATTACGTCGCAGAAACGCCTGGTATAACGACAAAGATTATGCGTCACCTCAGTGGAATTGGACAAGATGGAGCGAGAGCCTGGGAAAGTTGGTAACCCGTCCTCGGGAACAAAGGCAGAGAAACTACTTGGATACTAGAATGAGAGAGCTTTGTCGCTATCAAATTTATTTCCGTGTCTTCTGATTTTTCAGTTGGTTTTCTTAAAGAATGTGTAAGGCACCTAAGAATGACGGGATCGAACGTGGCAAACCATAAGGTTAGTGTTTCGTACGCGAAGCGTCGTAAGTCAGCATTCTCCTGTACTCAGAGGTCCTGTATGCACCGAAAAGCAGGGCCGCATTTTATTTTCAGAAGTTGCGCCGGACAGAAGTTGCGCGCTAGAGCCACCAATACAGCACACACATCAAGCACTTTATTGTCCTCTCAAAGTAGTAATGCTTCGGCTATATATATAGGTATAGAGTAGAAAGCCTAACACGGGGTCCCTGAATTTTTGTTCACAGTATCTTTTTAGCGTTATGGGGAAAGCAGTCATATCATGTATGTGCAGTTGCACAGCATAATGCTCCTTTGGCCACTTTTCTTGTTTGTTCAAAAGATCTTGCTTTGAATTTTCACTATGGAGAGAGAGAGAGAGAGAGAGAGAGAGAGAGGGAGAGAGAGGAAGGCAGGGAGGTCAACCAGACGAGCGCCCGCTTTGCTGCCCTACACTGGGGTTGGGGGAAAGGGGACTTATACCTAGTACAAGATGGGCTGCCGCCTCCCATGACCAACAACAGAGTTGCGAAACAGAAATACTGATATAAATCTTACAACGCGCTTCATACATCTTTATGAACTTGCACATCCTACAACAGTCATAATGCTTCGATTGCGAAATGCTGAAGCTTATGATCCCCAGGTACCTCCAGTTTCCATATTACATTCACTTGTTCTCTCAAATACTCTTCAGAAGGAAATGTTTGATTACATATTTAATTGTTTTCTGACGAAAGGCTTGTCATCGCATAACTATAGAACACGACTTGTTGAATGCGAAGGAATGGTTCTTGGAAATTACTTGCTGCGTCTTATGCTTTATTCGTTTAAGAATTCTTGGTGCGCTGCGCGAGAGCAGAGCCATCACTGCACTACAGTGCACGACAGTATTGTGGGGAAGCAAGCTTTAGGTTCACGTGCGAAAGTGTGGAGCTGCGGGCAAACACCACCCAAGTTTCGTTGAAGTCAAAACGAAACCTGTAGGCAAGTGACATGTGCCAAGCTGAAGTGCCACGCGTTTGTAGCATCCACTTTTGCCGCTGGCCTGTGAAGAAGTGGCTGGTGCGGCATTATATTTCTACGTTCTCGATGAACCTTGTTCGCCGTAGGAGACGCCATATCACTCGGGGTGGAAAACAGTGTAAAGGCAATCCCTTCTGCATGGCGCAACGCGGAAGAACGTTTTCTGCTCTTGTTTGGCGAGTGCTGAGAAATGCCTTGTGTTCTTGCTGTCCTTGCTATCCTTGATGGTAGCCGTTGACTCAGGTGAATATCACCACGCGACTTGAACACGTTTTTTTTCTTTCCGCCTTCTCGAGTACATGAAACGCACTCTGCCATCTTTGTTCTGCATTTGACGCCAACATGGTACCAAATGCTCTTCCCGGAAGCGCTCTCTGTTCCATCACTATCATCATCGACAACTCAACTGCATGACGATGGTATGCTCAGCGATCTACAGTTACCCCGATCCTACGCCAGTCTACTCGTCCTGCACCTGCGAATTTCCTTGTGTAATCATTCCATCTGATCACCTGTACCTATAGACTGTGTTACTCTACCCTTGGCCCCTATTTTGTTGGTCTAAAAGACGAGCGGTTGTCCGTTCTACTCATAGCGTGTCCTATCCAACTCCACATGTTCCTCTTCACTGATACCGACGTCGTAAACCCATTAAGTCGCCTCACTTGCAAATATTGGCTAAACGTGCTTCAAGCACGCGACGCCTGCACGTTCCGGGTAAAATATGAAGGGTCGCTGTTAGCGGCTCATAGGCAGGCACGCGAGCGCGCCGGCGTTCGCGGCGCCACCGCCTCCACGTGGCGTTCGTCGCAACTTTTCCCGTTGCCGCCGACGGCAGCGCGACACGAGGCGTCGCCGTCGTCTCGCTGGCTGTGCCGGCCGCGCACTCGCAGGCAGCGTCCGTCCGCCAAGGCTCGCTAGACTGCGAAACGCCCGGCTTCCCTCCTCCTCCTTCCCGTAGATCGCGTGGAGACGCGCACGCGCGCGTTGCGGGCACGTCTTCCCGGGGCCACCGCTGCCAGGATTAGCGACGCGCAGAAGCGCGCGTGGCAGTTTGTAGCCCCCCTCTCTACCTCCGCCTTTTTCTTCCCTGTCTCTCTGTTCGCGTCGCGCACCCGCGTGATGGCGTTCGCGTAGGGATGCGGGTGAAACGTGGAAGCAAGAGAAAGGGAAAGCACGCGCGCACGGCAGCGAGCACAGTGAGGGAGAAATGGGGAAGAGAGCGGAGGAGACTGAGGACGGCTGGCGGAGCCCGCGGCCGGCGTGCCCGAGAACCCCACACAGGGGATTTGCAGCGGCGGTGCTGCGTAATGAGATTCTTGTTTGCCCTCCAAATCCGTGCCGGCCTCTCTCCTCACCCTCCTACGCGGCCCTCAGCGGCCTCGCTCTTGCGACGCATCTGGAGCGCTCGCGCGCGGTCACCGACGAACGCACAAAAAGGGGAAAGGATGCGCTGCCTTGCCCGCGCGCCTTCATGCGCGTGTGTGGGTGCGTGCGTGCGTGCATGTATATTGTGCTTCACTGTGCGCTGGCGCGCCGTGTGTACCAGCGGTCTCAGGAGGTGGCTGCGACCGGCGACGATGAAACGATGAGACCAGAGAAGTGGGGAGCGTGCGGGCATGGTAAGGATCGCAGGCTGCCCTCCTCTCGCGAAGGAGAACGCGTCGGCAGAGGGTGTCCTCTGCGCAGAGAGCCAGTTACAGGACCGCAGCCTTTTTTGGCCTCCCTCGTTCTTCCCGTTTCTCGGGCGAAAACAGAGGCGCTGCGCGTCCGCGCTAACCCGCGCTGCTGGCGGTGGGCCGCTCGTTCTCTCACTCTACGTGCTTGCGATGGATACAGCCACGACCGAACGGCGGACGCCTGTCGTATGCAAATGCGGCTTGCATCCTTCCTTCCTTCCACCTCCCTTGGCGTTCTCCTTCTCTCTATGCGATAGCTGCCGCGTTTCGTGTCCTTCGCTTCGTGGAGCCCGCATACATAACGTCCGGAAGGGATTACAGTCTGGGGATCGCGAACGCTCCTTCCTCGGCCTCCGACCCTTCCTCACGTCCCCCGGGCTCGCACGCCAAACTTTGTGTCTTCCTCGGGTTCCTGCGCACTGTAGTTCGAGCGCGACGGAAGCCGCAAGAGGCTCTGCAGGTCACGGCATTCCTGTTGACAGTGCTTCCCTCGCGTCCCAGCGAACGCAAGCCCGAGCCGCCGCTGCAGGCTGGGCGCATGTGACGCGAAACGCGAGGGAAAGTTCGCGGGTGCGCTTTGCGATGACCAGAGCTTGGGACGAGGCTCAGGCGCTCTTAGATAGCCCGGGCTCCTTTTGAGAGTAAGCCAGGCTGGCGACTTGTTGACGCTGTTTTTCAGGAACACGGGCTGAATAATGAAAATTCTAGAATACTGGCATGACAAACATTTGCGTTACATCCGCACGAGTCTGAAAATGACACGTGCTTTATTAATGCGAGCAATTTTATACATCTCTGTAAATCCAGACAAAAAAAAAAAAGAAATATGCGGCTCCCACGCACTGTGGGAATCGATATAAGCGAAGCTTTCTGTGCTGTTTCTTTTGGTTCACGATAATAAGCGGTGATCTTGTCGGTGAGTGTTTAATTTCTTCAACGTTTAGTCCAACACGAGAGTGGCGAGCTGATGTTAAACCTTACCTTGCGTGCATCACTGCTGTTCGTCTGGCTAGTACACAGAACGCACAGCGGGAGGTGTTTACTTAAGGCGTTCTTGTGCGCCATACCTCATAACTTCTGAGTGGGTCGAGCATATTCATTGCCTCACAGGGCGCATCGCATCGTGGCAGAAATTTTACACTTTCATTGAATAATGGAACTACGTTCCAAAACGACAATCGGATTATCAGGCACGCAGTAGTGGCGGACTGCGGATTAATTTTGACACCGTGGTGTTCTTTAACGTGTCCCCAAATGTTAGCCCACGAGCGTTATTTAGTTCGCCCCCGTCGAAAGGCGGCTGCCGCTGTCGAGATCAAACCCGCGACTTCGAGCAATGCCATGACCACAAAGCTACCACGGCGGGCACAGACGTTGATTTGACGTGTGACTACTTTCGTAGTGTCACCTAGACACTATACGGTGCGCTTTAATGCGTATCTGCTTCTGCACGCCCCGCGTAAGTTGTCCACTTGACAAATGTGCATGGTTTTTGTTTTTCAGAAACAGCAGAAACTTACCGTAAGTACTTTGAAGTTAAATTTATCCAGTTTGCCCGCAACCGTTGTTAGGAGCGTTTCCTTGCCCCCCCCCCCCCCCGTCCCCCGCTATTTGTATGGAAACTGCGAGAGAAGAGTGGCAAGGCTGTTATTCATTTGTTTCGCGTCTGCGTCGCTGCCACCCATTCTCTGCTTCCTCTCCCCTTTTCTCTCTGCCATTCTATCTATACCTTCCCTATGGACTTGCACGTTAGTAGAAAGCTAAGCGCTGTAATTTCTGCAATGCCTTAGCTGGGGGTCACGGATATATTACAGCTGTAACAAGGCTAATGTGGCGACGCTCAGGAAGCTCCAGAGGGTATTGTGCACATTCAACGCAGTGCAAAGGTCGAAACGAGTTTCTCGCGCCGCCTTTGTTTTGTGCCGCACTCCTGTGATGTATACATACGCACTGAACCGCCTCCCGAAGCGGTGTACCAGACAGCAGCAGCAGCAGGAGTGGAAAAGTCAAAGGAAGATGCAAAGAAAACTTTGCCAAAAAAATGAAACGCATGTTTGCTTCAGGCCCATATTCGAAGTATAGTGAGCCAAGAGCGAATACGCCTGCTTTGTTACAGTTGGGCCCCTTATTTGAGACATAAGTTCTTCTGCAGGCTAAATTGCGCGGTATGATTTACTAATAACGGCAAGCTTTCTTTGCGAAATCTTCCGGACATTGCCGTCCGTGGCTGTCTTCCAGAGTAGCTCAACACAGGACAGCACAAAAAGCCAACCAATTAGCTCATACAACCCTTTTTTAATGCCCCTACGATTGTGACATTGACCGGCTCTGTTCTCTACGGAGTTACACAATGAATCAAGAAATGGTACCGAAAGGTCCTTACCTCAACAAATATACGCATTGCAGCACATAAATAGATTATAAAATGGAAGGTTTCTGCGATTTCTTTCCCGTGGTTTGGGTGCGTCTGCACGATCCTTTTCTCGTCGAGTAAAGCAGGATGATCCCGGAGACAGTGTAATGAAGCAGGTCACGTGGATACAGTGCGGGTGCCGGGATTCACGGGGGTCGCGTTGTGGGAGTATATCGTCCTGCATGCCGTCTTTCCGGGTCGGCATGTATTCGATATATGCTGCAAAAACGAGGCGCAGAACACGAAGCGCTACCAAGAAGTCGAACGAGTCAAAACTTCAGTTCTTTGCGTGTACTTTGAAATAAAACAAAGTTGCTCGCATTATGCGCGTGTCTTTGCAAAGCGTGAAATGTTTGAATCGACATTTCATGCATCGCTTAATGTTGATTCCACTAAGTGCGTTGGATCCGGGGTAATATTTTTCACCCTAAAAGAAATTACTCATTCAATATTGCACACTCAAAATACGCGTGTGATCAGCGTCGTGGATCGGCTCTGAGTGGCGCTTATTAACCAGTTTTCTTGGCTTGATGTATGTCGATGACGACAGAAAGATAACGAGGATGCAGTTCGCCATGAACTGAGCTTACTGATAGCAACTCGTGCAAAAGCAAATGTGACTGACCCGTTACTTGAGCTATACGGGCCAGCCATCGGTTAAATTTGATTTACGTGGGAGCTTGGTCTTAATGCGTACTTGAGCACATATTGAGACCGAGGCTGGTGAAGCTCTTGATACAAGTGATGGTTAAAATCAGAATAGACTATCAATGATTATCAAATAGTATATTTAGAAAACAAGCACGCACGTCGCACACTGGCATATTGAAATTTCAGAATTGCGTGAGTAATGAATAAAAGTTAATCCGACAAAAATTTCTTTGTTCTGTATGTAACCTTCTTGTTCTGGCGTTTCACATATGAAGACAAGCTTCACCCCCATCGGCCTGGATCAAAAATAGTGTTCGTAATGCCACGCTGATTCTATAATGACCGTGTTGAACAGCGCTGCTGTTCAACAGGGTCTGCACTAGCCAGTCGAATTACACGCGATGTTCACTCCAGTATAAGCTTCAGGATAAGATCAGCTGGGAGATCAGGCGGAGAACCTGGAAACGCTCTTGTTTTGTCCCATTTTCTTTTCTTTCCGAATGGCTACAATAGTCATGTGAATAACCAACTATAACGCACGTTAAGCTTTTGGAATTTCGAGCCCTATGGGGCTTGTAATGAGGGACCGTAAATAATATTTAAAAATATAAAAATAAACCTACCAAAAAAAAAAAGAAATCCAGAGAGAAACACGCAGTGGCAGAAACACGATAGTGTAAGACACAGACGCCTGTAGTCTTGCGTTGAGCATGACGTGTTGGCGTAAACAGGGTGTGAGCAGAGTTCTCGGAGAGTGCGCGTCAAGTCTTCCCGAACTGATCCGTCCTCGGTAGTGGGACAACACGAATACTCTGTGCTGCTGTACGAGCGCCGTGTCTTCAAGGTGCAGCTGCACGATATCGGTTCGGCGCTGCAGCCGACAATGCTCACTTAACGACCGCGGCGGCCGATGTGAAACATACGAGTACTTTCAACCACAGGGATCGCGTATATATACATATATTTCTTCAACCGTTTCATTTCAACTTTTTGCGTCAGGAATAATATAGCGCACTGTGGTGTCGTCTCCCTTCTGTCCTTGTTCGCTGGCGCTAAATATGCTTTCAAGGAATAAGAAGTTTGTCGCTAATTTCAGCCTCATTCATATCCACTTCTGCCTTTATTCAACGTTTCGTATAAACGAATGAATGAATGAAAGAACATCTCGCCGCTTTTTTATTTCCAATATTGTTTAAAATTGCTTCTTACCAGATACTTAATCACATGAAGCCGATGCTCACGCTTTGCGAACGTTTTGTCAGACCGTACAGCAATCACAGACAGTCGTAAGTGGCTCGAGAGGCCGTCTATCCGCACGCACATTTTCGTTCTCTGTCATATGAAAATATTATTGGACGACAAATATCGCGCCCCAACGCATGTTTCTATGGTAAAGAAACGTCCGATTAGTCCTTTGTATCCAAATGGCAACATACGTTGCCATAGGTATGTACCGCAATTTTTGTATGGTAGTTAATCTGTTTTCTCCAAATGGTAACATACTTGCTGCATCGGCGCTACGGTAGGATCCGCATAGATTGCATAACCTTAGGGGGTGTCGTGAATTGTGGGAAAGAAATTGTGACGCCGTTTCAGTTTACTGTGCCCACGTCTCGAGAATGAAATGTCAAAGGGGTGCACTTACGCTGCATTTTTGAGGTAATAGCGCATTAACAGCATTTTCTGGCCTACTCAGTAGAGCAACGCCCTTATTAGTTGCCACTCGGAAGCTGAGAATGTCACATGCGCTAGCTGAACTCAGAAACATGCCGCAGCATCTGCAACGCAAAATAAGGAACTAAAATCTAGAAATGATGAAGTCCAAATGGCTTTGGTTCTTTTGTCTGCATTCGGAGAACGACAAGGCTATGGCCACATTAGAATACCACGATGATAAAGGCATTCTGCTGAAGTTCGGCACACAAATCGCAGAAGAACTAGAAGAGTGTGGTCGTTATGACTGATAAAAAAATTCTTCATGTCCCGAAACCCAGCTTCGTCAACGTCTACTACCTGGGCGTGGTTGGGGTAAACAGGGTCCACAGACTCGAGCATGTTCATTTTACAGGAACTGCTTAAAGCTGAAGAGGGTCATTCTCCATTATGATCGCCTTCCAGAGGAAAGCGACAAACGTTGTCATCATCATCATCAGTCTAATATCCACTGTAGATCGAAGGTCTCTCCGAGCGATCTCCAATTACCTCCATCTTGCGTCCACTGGCTGCTCCGATTCCCTCACACTGCACATTTCTTCTGCTGTGTTCAACGGTGCTTTCCTTCCCTTGGCAATCAGTGTGTTACTGTAATAAACCACCGGTAATCTGCTCTACGCGCTACAGCAGCTGCTCAGCTCCACTTCTTCGTCTAATCTCAACTGGATTATTACTAGAATTGACACCTATGCTTAGCTGCAAAGGGGTCTGAGATGCCAATAGAGTTTGAAGATCTCGACCTGAAAGTCGCTGTCGGGCTCGTGAAGATAGAACGGGCAATCGAAACGCAAGTTGAATACAGATACAGTATCTAGTAATGCGGTACAAAACAAATAATCAGACCTACTTGATCATTTTGGATAAAGTGGCACAGAGCATATTTATGTCAAATCGCCCCAGGACCGTGGCCCAGCTGTAAATTACCAACATTCACAAGGTGGACCAGTTTAAGAAGAAAAAGGGGCATTTTTTTTAATTATAGGGTTTTACGTGCCAAAACCACTGTCTGATTATGAGGCACGCCGTAGTGGAGGACTCCGGAAATTTCGACCCCCTGGGGTTTTTTAACGTGCACCTAAATCTAAGTACCTGGGTGTTTTCGCATATCGCCCATATCGAAATGCGGCCGCCGTGGCCGGGATTCGATTCCGCAACCTCGTGCTCAGAAGCCTTAGCCACTGAGCAACCACGGCGGGTAAGGGGCAAATTGCCTCCTTGCGCTGCGGCTTCCCGTAAAGAACCTTTCTGTCTATCTCCATACTCATAGGGTGCACCGTGATATTGCTTCGAATGCGCCCTCATGAAGGTACTCTAAATTCCTGACGCACAAAAATCTGCACTGAAGTGTTTTTACTGAACATAAAGCACACAAGATAGCCTGGCGCTTTTTTTTTCACCTCATTTGGAAAATACTAGAAAAGAACTGAGCATTGAGAATTTTGCTTGCACTAATAATAACCTCACTGGATACGAAGGCTTCATGTTTCAGTTTCTCATACTCTCGCCCTTGCAGCTTCAAAAAAAAAAAGTGGTTTTATTCGAACGTTTCGCGTCTTTCAACACTGAGAGCTTTCATGACTTACGATTTCCCTATGGGCTACCCCTGAATAGCCATTTAAATGAGAATTATGGAGGGAAGGAAGGGACCCGCCCTGATAAACAACGTTTCAGAAACCACAGTGGCATTTTCTGATCGTTATGTCTTTGCAAGAAAGAACGAAGACATAAGATGTATGCTGACTTTAACATTGTGGCCTGTGCTTCGAGGGCACGACAATAACGTTGCTATTAACGGCATCTGTACTAGTCGTTCCAAGAAGCAGACAAACCGTCAGCATGCAAGTGGCAAGCAAAGCTGGCTGCACGGATCAGCCGCAGCTGAGTGCTCTGGAAGCAGATGGCGGGATCCCTTTGCCGATGGCTAGGTGCGCAGAGGACGGCAGTTTATCATTATTACCGGTGGAACAAGAGAAGTACTGGTACCACGTGCTTGAGTTCATTATTATTCCTATTACTCAGCGTACCAGGTAAACCATTGATAAGTGCAAAATATCCATTTTTAAATGCGTAACCATTTCTATGCTTACCCAACCAGGAAACCTTCCGTCCATCCGTCTATAACGTATGACGAATATAATTAGGGCATAAAACAAAACGAGTTCGAAAGAAAAACTTCGGTGGTGGTAAGTTTCGAAACTACGACCTCACATTAGGAAGCCGAGTGTTTTACCCACTGTACTACACACACGCACTTGCATAAGGGTGAATATAATTGAACCATATGAATGTGTTGTACCGGAGGTACAAAAGAAATGTCAACGGAGGACAGTTTCTATAAAGGCTTTCTTGAAAGATTTGGTAACGCTCGAATAAAAGCCAGCTCTAGGACCACATGTACAGCCGACTTAAAGCCTTGTAGGCATCAGGAAAGTTCCGATCTCGGCAAAATTTAATGCCAAACATACCCCATCTCCGGCGCGTTTCATTGGTCGAGGGATGCGCCTTCTCTTGGGGCATTCCTCCTGCGACGGAAATTCCATGCATCTTTGAGGGATCATGCGCTTCGCATCACGCAACACATACAGATAAGCAGTTGATAAGGATGATGAGGGGTGAGGAAGGGTTATATGGGTCTCATCATGGTTGATAATGGTTCCACGTGGATGGATAAGGTGGTAAAGAGTGATAACGGCTTATAGTGGTGGGAGCAGCGCTGATAAGGATGATAAGGACTGATAAGCGTTGATAAGGGTCGGATAATGTCCGATAACGTTGACGAGTACAGATAAAGGTTGGTAAGGACCAGATCGATTGTGATAAGGCTGATACCTACCGATAAGGGTTGACAACGCTTGGATCGAATCCGATAAGGTTGATAACAACCAATAAGGGATGATAGGGGCCGTGTGTAGTCCGATCACGCTTATAACGCTTATATATAGGGGTTGATAACGGTTTATACTGTTCAGATCAAGTTTCATAACATTGATAATGACACTGGGCTGCGTGGAGATGAGCAAGTGGCACAATGCTTACGCATAATTAGACAACTCCCAGAGGAGTTTCTGCGTGAACATTTTTCTTTTGGATATTTACTGGAAGTGCAGTAACGGCGTGGTATCTTGAAAACGAATATAGGCGAGTGTGCACAATGCGGTCTCTGTGATATATTCCAATACCATGCAAGTACACCGCAACATAACCAGAAATAAGGTGGTGTTGATGATCTTTGCTGATAGCAGCCCCTTTGAATCAGTATGGCGACGAGCACCCACTTGACCTGCTATTGCAATCTACTGTAATCTATCATTCAGGTTATCTATAATTCATCTCGTAAAGTTACAATTGCCAGTGGCAATCCCCTCACCATCTCTTCGCTGTTTCTTCATTACCAAATTAATACTCTAATCGATTCCTGCCTATATCCACTGATGACCAGTTAACGCTCTACAAATGTTTCAATTGAGCTAGTTAATTCATTTATTCATTCATTCATTCATTCATTCATTCGTCATTATTTTTCTTCACTACAATTACATATTGTGAGAGGGGCCAGGAAAAAAGCCGTTACTGGACGGCTTGAGGGACTCCTTGGTCACATTTTTGGCACCCATAGTAACAAAGCAACAATGTCAACAAACGCGGACAACAAAACAAATACAAACTCTTCTAGAATACGTTATACACTGCGGCAATACAGAACGTATCACAAATATAAGATGCACTTCAGGAAGAGCGTGATATTATAGGACGAGAGATGTTACGATGTTGGATTTCGTTCGTATAAAAATATTTATGACAAGAAATTTGAGAGAGAAATAACACACGTATTACTCGTGCCACTTATTTCAATCAGTTCATAAAATTTGCCTAGTTGTATGAACCTGATTTTTGTAGCACCGATTTCGGATTACAGGTATCCATTCAGCAGTCGAGGGAAACAGTTTCGCAGCGCTTGCAGGCCGTACTGAGTTCGACAGTACGGAATGTTCCAGTGATTAGTATTAGTAGGATATATTAAGCTGAATGTTTGAAGTGTCGGAGAAAATAGTGTTCTGTTTCTTAATACTAACGAAGGATCGGAATTTCGGGAGCATTCGCGAGTTAATTATTACTGTAGCGTATACAGCCTCAATTTACGGCCAAGACCATATGACGCAATATACTACCTACATTTAGTCTCTACGCTAGATTAATCAGTTGCCGCTTCCGTCGTCTTTTTACTCTCCGGTGCTTCTGGAAGGTACACTCGTCCTACAGGTCTGAGTGAGTGACGGCGAAGAGCCAGACACTGCCGCGGCACGAGTTAAAAATTTAATCGGATATTGAGAGATCTTTTTTTTGTGTGTGTGCCCAGAAATACAAGCTACACTCAACTCACAAGGATAGCGGCGAGCACAGTCATCGGATCTCAAAAAAAAAAAAATTAAGTTCGCTGGTTTTACTTGCCCAAAACCACGATTAGACACGAGGTACACTGTTGTTCCGCATTAATTTTGAACCACCAGCGGTTCTTTAACATGCCCCTAAGTCACAGCGCACAAGCGTTTTGGATTTCGCCCGCATCGGATTTCGACCGCCGCGGCCCGTATCCAATCCTCTGCCCAGGGGTCAGCAGGGCAACGCTATATGTGTGCAGCCACGGGGCTACCGCATCTGGTCGTCGTCGAACCTCAACTTACGGGTCAAGTGCGCCCGCTATTTAAACGGCGCACACTGTAGAGTATAATCGCTGGCGCACGCGTGCGTCAGATGATGTGCCAGCGTTCACGTCGTGGGCGCAATATGATAAGACAAGACTTTCGCTACATAATTGGCGACATCGAGAGAATTTTGTATACAGCAGGTGCGAGTGAACCCAGCTATAACTTGATATCAATGATAACGCGGTGAAAACTACCACTGATAAAAAGTAAGACAATGAGCATGTGGCAATCATCTAGCGACTGTTCGGGAAAACAGGCGCGACTTCTGTGCGATAACGTTTCCAGCAAATAACTCAGCACTGTGGTCATTATTCGGGAATGTTCGCAATAAAAATATTGTGTATTAAATGCCTTGACCTACATCCGAAGTGAGCGGTAGTTTTTTTTCTTTTTTTTTTGTAGTTGAAAATTTGATCCAAATTACGTGCTAAAATTGAAGAACGCAAGTATATGAAAACAGCCGAAATCTGAAGGTGATTTTGCGCCGTAAAAAGCAATTTGCAACAAAAGTGTGGCACCGATTGGAATATTCGAAGGTCTTCTTTTTTTTTTTTAACTTCGCCGTGCGCGCGTCTCTCAAGAACCCCAAACTTGTTCCAGAATTAATATCTTCAAAAGTACAGTCACAAACTCAAACGCAACATTATATAGATAATCCTGCTGGCGAGCTTTATCCCGCCGTGCCTTTTGAGAAATAGAGTTCGAACTCGTTGGCGAGTTGAACGTGAGACCGCTGGCTCGATTCGGGCGGGCTGCATACTTAATTTTTTTTCCCACTTTAACGCTGCTCAGCTCGTGATTGGCTTCACGTCGTGCTGTATGTCACTTCGTGCGTCATTGCTGGAATTCTTAATATTAGAGCTAACGGGACGCCGTGCGGTTGTATAGAGCAGTCATACTGCCCCTTAATGTCGCTAATTCCTGGTTATGACAGCGAATACAGATCACGCATGGCACAGTCCCCAATAGATTATCAGCGAGCGCGCTCTTAGACGCCATGTGGTGCGTCGCCTATCTTTGTCTGTCGAGTGGTGGCGCGCTACGGAGTTTCCCCACTTTGCTGGGAGGTCGCGAAAGGCAATTATGTAAAAGAGTCACGAGCCCCTTTTCCCCACACTAGTCACCTCGTGGGTTTGAAGATTTTAGATCGCACCTTTAAGGGGGGGGGGGGGGCGGGCAAAGAAAGGCGTGTCAACCAAAGTCGACGCGAAAGAAGACGAGGTCGTCGTACACGGCATATACTAGATTATATTTTAGCCATACGAAAGCTTTCAAAATTGCCTGTAGCCCTTGAGCTAAACCGTGAGTTAAATTACTCGATGATGTGGACATTAATTTCGCGTGAAATGAAAATGCTGGATTGGTTAAGTAACCGAATTTCACTAATTAACACATTACTGTGCAGCAAGTGATGCAATTTACGAATCGTAGCCGATGAGTTCGCAAGGCGATATCCACTTAGAACGAATTCTCAGGACTGCAGGATAGCGCGCTTTGACCGAAGACCTCTAACAGAGAAACTTATTTTAAAATGCCGTCATCACAAGGCCATCGCAGCAGAGGGCGACGAGGGCACTGTTGCGGTTTTTAAGGGCAACAGAATTGGACAAGCGGCTGTAGCATGAACAGATAGTTCATAGTGCTGCAAGTGCTACTGGGCTGTGCGGTGACAGTAACCGACTGTGATTGTATGTCTGTGCTCCTTCCTTTCTTTATCTCTAGTTTGTTATCACTTAACCTCCCCCTCCCCTCTTTCCCCAGCGTAAGGTAGCAAACCGGATCTTCCCTTCTCGTTCACCTCCCTGCCTTTCCCCTTTCCTCTGTCTCTCTCTCTCTCTCTCTCAGGACTGCACCCGTTTCGAGATATTAATTTTCAAAATATGTATCCTACGACATTCATTGGCGTTCCAGTTACTTCTGTGCTTCAATGCATAAAACAGTGTTTCCCTAAAAAAGTGGAACAATAGTGCATTTTTACTGCAAGTTTAACGCCGCAATCTCGAAACAGGTGCCATTTTCAAAAGTCGTTCCTACTCTATATGCCACGCAAAGCCAATAACTACAATTCGTATATATTACAGTATGCGCAGTAAAATCACTAGTCAAATTTGAATTATTGAAATTTTGTTAATTTGTCAAGATTGCTTGTGGAAGCAGTTAATTTGAAGCATCAGAATTGTGTTATCAGATACAGGCTATTCTTTAAAAAAATCACTGACGATAGGATAGGATAGGAATAACTTTAAGAAAGTGCCGGCAACCGATGGTTTAACGCGTCGTGACGCTGGCCAAGCGTCGACCCGGGGTTATACCCTACTCTGCACTAGCCCAGTTGGCCCCGTTTGTAGTGGGTCATGAGGCTTGTGCTTTTCGAGCGCACCCCGGGCCTGCTGGACGGTCCATAGTTGTGTGTCCTTGTCTGCAGACTGCAGTGCACCTTGAAATTTGGGCGGGTAAGTCCTGGAGGTAGCTGCCGTCGGCAACCTGGCACAGTCCCACATGATGTGCCATTGGTCCGCCGGACCCGCTGCACAAACACCGCACAGCGCACTCGGATAGAGCTCTGGGTGAAGCACGTGCAGCATTGCGGGGGCGAGAAGTGACGCGGTCTGTATTTGCCTTAGGATTACGGCCTCCTCCCGACTGAGAGCCGGGTGGGGAGGCGGCATTGTCCGTCGAGCTAAGCGATAACATTTGGTTACTTCGGCATAACTGGTCAATCTTTCCTTGGTTTCGAGCCACCACACGGAACGGTCACTCTCGGGGGCGCGGAAGGTAAGCGCTCGCGCCGCCGAATGGGCTGTCTCGTTCTGGTTTGGTGAGGATGCACACTCACCGGCGTGCGCCAGGAACCACTTGATACGGCTTGTGCTGCCGCGGTCTTGAAGTTGTGGTGCGGCCGCCGGTGCGCATATTGACACGTGTACTTATCTTTATCGGGCGACCACGTTTCGCCGCCTAACAAATGTAATCGTACAGCGCGGGACGCGCCTGCATGTATCCGAAGTTTCTGGAAAGTTATCGATGCTTCTATCCGGCTGTCTATTGTCGCCGAAGGTTGTGTTATCTAATTTCGTCGCGTGACGCGAATGGTGTAGAACTTTGTGGAAGGCACGCGGGTCCGAACGATTAGTCTGGAGCATTCGACGACTGCTGTATAAAAGCGGACGCGCTTGACCCGCTGATCAGATTTCCGATGATCGCCGACCGTGTTCGCCGCTATCGTTCTGCTATAAGTGTAGCCTGTTTTTGTGGGCACAGGTTCGCCCAATAATAGTTAGTTTTGCCTTTCACAGTATTTGCTACTGTGTTCTTCAACGTCACCACCACGTGACATTCGCCCCTTGGCAAAGTTGCGCACGGCGTTCCTCGAGTCGCTGAGCACGGTGCGACACTCGGCCTCGGTGATCGCCAGAGCGATGGCAACATCCTCAGCGTCTGTGGCGTTCGTGCACCGCACGCTCGCTGCCGTTGTATTGGTGCCGGTAGCCGCTGCAACGACCACTGCCACGAAGCCTTCCCGCTTGTATTCCGCTGCGTCCACGTACCGGGCGTGCGGGTCTTGGGCATGTTGTTCGTTGAGGGCCTTGGCCCGGGCCTGCCGCCGTTCTTGGTTGTACTCTGGGTGCATGTTTTTCGGGATGGGGTCCACGTAAATGTGGGCCCCCGCCTCCTCTGTGATCTCGCACGGTTGCCGGCTGGAAGCTTGGGGGTTGTAACCCAGGGACGTCAGTATACTGCGGCCCGTCTTGGTGGTAGAGAGGCGCTCCATTTGCGCGGTGAGCTGCGCCTCGGCTATTTCTTCTAGGGTGTTATGGACGCCGAGAAGCAGGAGTGGAGCCGTACTCGTGGTCTCCTTAAGCCCAGCGCCGTCTTGTAAGCCCGTCTGATCAGCGTGTTGATCTTGGTCCTGTCAGTGACCTTCCAGTTGAGGTAGGCCGCAAGGTAGGTGATGTGACTGATCACGAACGACTGGACAAGGCGCACGAGACTGTCTTCACCCATGCCCGCCCGTCGTGTAGAGACTCTGTGTGTGAGCCGGATGGCGTCCCTTGCCTTGGTGGTAAGCTTGTTGATGGTCTCGTCGTTGCGGCCGCTCTTGTTGAGCAGCAGGCCCAGGACCCTGATCTTGGGAACTTCTTGGATGCGTTGCCCCGATGCAGTCAGAATCTTGATGTGGTCACACTCCCGAAGGGGAGCGCGCTTCCGTCACGGCCGAAGCGGTGTGAGGATGAACAGCTCGGATTTGGTGGGCGAGCACATTAGGCCTGTGCCGTCAAGGTGCTGCTCGATGGCGGTAACCGCCGCTTGCAGCTGTTGCTCGATGCTGGTGTCGGTGCCGCCGGCCGCCCACAGGGTAATGTCGTCGGCGTAGATCGTTTGCCGGACGCCGGTCCCCGCTACTGCCCTCGCTACACCGATCATGACGAGGTTAAAGAGCAACGGCGAGATGACCGAACCCTGCGGAGTACCCGTACTGCCGAACTTGTGTTCGGGGAGCTTGAGGTCTCCGGCGTGCAGTTCCGCCGTGCGGTTGGTCAAGAAGTCTTGAATATAATTGTAGCACGTTACCCCCATGTTGAGCCTTGATACTTGTGCTAATCTGGCTGAGTGCTTGATTTTGTCGAATCGACTTTGTAAATCGAGCCCCAGAATTACTTTGATGTCTTGTGTCTTGTTGTCGATGATTTCCTGTTTGAGTTGTAGCATGGCATCTTGTGTGCTGAGTCTGCGCCGGAAGCCGATCATTGTGTCAGGATAGAGGCCTTCCTTCTTTAGGTATTCCTGCCACCGGTTGGCGACCACATGCTCCAGCACCTTGCCCACGCAGGACGTGAGCGAGATGGGACGCAGGTTGCCGATGTCAAGTGCTTTGCCAGGTTTCGGAATCAGGATCGTTCTTGCCGTTTTCCACTGTCGGGGGAGCTTGCCCGAATGCCAGCATTTATTGAAGTAATGGGTTAGCGCCTCTATCGAAGCATCGTCAAGGTTGCGTAGCATCTTGCTGGTAACGAGACCGGGTCTGGCTGCTGAGCGGGTGTTGAGCTCGTGCAGCGCTACCCGTACCTCTGATATGGTAATGTCTCAATCAAGCCACGCGTAGGGCAGCCCCCCGTACGGCGGGTGGGTTTCCGTTGGAGTGTCCGGCAGATACTTGGCTACCAGGCTCTTGATAACAGCGTCTTTTCCTTGTTGTGTGATGGTGTGCATGAGGTGGGCCAGGTGGTCGCGCTGGTATGACTTGGTCTTTGTTTCGTCTAGGAGGTGCCGAAATAGATTCCATGTGCAACTGCGATGCAGTTCCCTGTCAGCTCGGTTGCAGATTTCGTTGCACTGATGACGGCACAGGAGCATGCAATGGCGTTCAATGGCCTTGTTTAAGTCAGCCACCTTCTTCCTCAATTTGCGATTCAACCGTTGCTGCTTCCAACGCGCCTGTATCGAACTTTTGGCCTCGATCAGATGGGCCAGGTGGCTGTCCATGACGATGACGTTCTCGTCTGTTTCTATGGTTTTTGTGGCTGAGCGCACTACATCGAGGAGCTCCGCCGTCCAGGTTTCGATCTCTGTGATGTCTTGTGCTGTGGTGAGGCGCCCCTTACGGAATTCGTCCTAGTCCGTCCACTTGTGTATAATGGTATTGCTCCGTAATTGGTTGGGTATCGTAATTTCGGGGATGTAGTGGTCACTGCCCAGGTCGGCGCCAGTGTTGTGCCATGTTACTTTGTCCGTGTGGTCATTTTTGATGAATGTAAGGTCCGGTGGGGTGTCTCGTGCTACGGAGTTGCCGATGCGGGTGGGATGTTCGGGGTCCGTGATCAGGACATAGTTGTGGTCCAGGGTATCCTGTAATAAGTCCCGTCCCTTGGCCGTGTCCTTCACGTAACCCCACGCTCGATGGGCGGTGTTGAAGTCCCCTTCGATCGGCAACGTGCTGTCGCTGGCTTGGGTGCTGACTGTGTGTATTAGGGTCTTGAATTTCTGTGTTTGATGCATGGGGTTACTGTAGATGTTGGCGATGAACAGGCTGCCTTTCCGTTGTTTGCTTGGGATGATTTCGGTGAAGGCGTATTCCACTCTGCTGCGGCCGTGTTTGAGTTGGTGCTCGATGAACGTGAGCCCTTTGCGGACGAACGTGCAGACGCCCGTCCCTCCGCTGGGCTAACGTGAGCGCGATACCCAGGGAGGGCGGGGGTCACCTTCGCCGTTTCTTGCAGCAGGATAATGTCGGGTTTCTTGTTTACTGCGGTGATAAGTTGTTGCAGCACTGCTTTCTTGTTTTTGTAACTGCAGCAGTTCCACTGCCAGACCGTAACGCCCGGTAGCGATCCTATTGTGGATTGGGGCTGGGACATAGTTGTGGCGAAGGTGGGCCTTGTGTCTGTTCTTGGAGGTATGGGTGGTTGGCGAATTGCGCTGAAAAGATGGGGTTGCGCACTACGGGCTTGACGGTGTGTTCAATGAAGTCGAAACGCTCTTGTATGGTGCGGAAGGACGTGCTGATCAGTTCCTCCAGCCGCGCCAGTCGTTGGTTGGTCACGCCAGCCGTGCTGGCGTAGTTGTTGGCGAGCGCTTCAATTTTCGTTTCAAGCTGAGTTTCCAATTGGGTCAGGTCCTTGTAATGTCGTGATGAAGTGCGTGCTCGCTTCTTGGGGGGATGGGTCAGTGGTCTTCTCCTCCTGGGGCTCGTCTTGGGTTGTGTCTATTGATTGTATGCCTTGGTGTGATGGCGTGTCGGTTTTCTGCTCGGGGATAAGGGCGGGTCTAGGTGTCTCGGGTGACTGAGCTGGGTCTGTCCTTGGATGGGCTTGCTGTGCTTGAAGTTCTTTCTTGACCTCGGCTAGCTCCTAGGCAAGCCGGTGCGTCGTTTCTACGAGCGTCGCATTTGTGGCGCGGAGTTGTTCGAGTTCCTTGTAGTAGGGGCTGGTAATCCACGCCTGCCAGCTGCTAGGAGTGCTTCGGCCACTAGTGGCGCTGTTGGAGCTGGCGCTGCTGCCTTTAACTTCGCCCTTGGTTACGTCGGCCCAGCTGACTCTGTCACGGGAGCTCGATCGCTTTGTGCCGCAGCTGTTCATGTCCGACGAGTCACGGCCGCGGTATGCGCTGCGCGAGGTATGACGCGAAGCTTAACGTGATGAGTGGCGTGAGGCATGGCGCGACGCGCTGCGGGATCCGCCACGGGAAGCGCTGCGCGAGCGGGAGCGTCCTTGGCGTGGACAGGAGCTTGATTCGAGTGCTTGCGTTCGCGGTTCTTCGGCATTACGGCGCTCCCATCGCTGTCGCCGCACAACGTATGGAACCTTGTATATGGCTCTGCAGAGGCAGTCCCCAGTGGGGTGTTCTTCGCCACAGAGCTTGCACTTGGGGACACACTTGTGGCCCTCTCTAGGATTAGAAACACCGCATGAAAGACAAACACGCACGTTCGGTGTGGGGCACACGTCGCGCCTGTGGCCGACCTTGCTGCATACTTTGCAAACTTCTATTTGCTTCCTGTAGGGACTGCACGGATAGAGCGTGGATCCATAACGCACATACTTGGCAACCTTGATACCCTTGAACACTACGATTACTGTCGTCGTGTACCCGATACGCTTCGCCCTCGCGGCGAGAGGTTTGTACTTTTTAACGATCTGCTGCATTATTTCGGCTTTGTTGTCCTCGAGCGCTAGGCCCTGATCACGCCCTTGACTGTGTCGTGGGCGGTAGTTCCGTAAGCGCTCACTTCGTATATTTTGCCTTGGACGTTGACAGCTTGCATTCGAGCATACTTCTTCGCTCGCTCCTCGCTCGGGAGTGCTGAGCACCATAATGTTCTGATGGGTATTGGGACACGCCACATCCTCAGCTCGACCTGCCTTCTCAATTCCCGCTGCCGCCATGATGGCAGTAGCCACGCATGCAGCTCCCGCCTTGGAAATATCGAGCCCTCCGCGGGGCCGCACGACGATTTTATTTCTTACGCAGGCATTGCGGGCATGCGAGCCGCCCGATTAACTGCGGTCCTAACGTTCTTGTTGAATTTAGTCTTCTGCTGAGAGCTCAGAGTATCGGTACGATAATTCGACTCACCCTGCGTTGCTTGCAGGCGTGTTCGGCTCGGGTGCCCACCATTGTGCAGCCATCCGGGCGTGCGATGAAATTCCTCGGGCATAATTTCTTCTCCCTCTACTTGCACGCACATTTGGGAAACCGTACGTCAAAGCGGCGGGGAAAACCTCCATATTGTCGTGGCAGTAGTACGGCTGGCTAGGCCCAGCGAGCCTTGGCTTCGCTTAGGCCTAGCAATGCCTGTTGGCGGTGAACCAGGAAAAGTCCTATAAATCGATGAAAAACGCACCTTTGATGGAAAGTCGGGTATCGGATGATAGCGGATACCTTCACGATCACAGTGGTAATAAAACCTTCGGGATCCAAACTAATTAGCACTGCGAAAGCGGGCATTAACGACCGAGTCGATATGAGCACTTCTTTGTCAGCAATGGCTCATACCCAAACCCCTCAATGACGATACAATACTCCCTAATATATCGCGATATGAACACTCGTATAGAGCTGCGCTCCAATTTCGCATTAGGGATTATTGTATCACTGACGATACAATATATTCCCTAATGCGAAATTTGAGCGCAGCTCTATACGAGTGTTCATTTCGCGATATATTGGCTGTCGCTCACAATCTGTCTCGTGCGGCCCTTTGCAAAGGCTGAGCGAAGTGTCGCGCGACAGCCTCGCTAATCGGAAGATACCGAGAGACAGCGCGTGGGTGACGCGTAGGCGCGATTCACAGCAGCCGCCGCAAAGAGACCGTAGTGCTTTGTTTTCATATATAATATTGTTGGACGCACTCGCCGCATGCCATTGGTGAACAGGCGACGCGCGCCACTGTGGCGCCATCTCGTATCCATCGTCGCCGCAGAACGGCTCTGCGCTTTTCTTCTCACGCTTTCGCCAAACCCATCTCCAGATTGCGCCTCATGCTTTCACTCTAGCCTCCTCCTCCTACGCTTTCGTCCTCACGCTCTCCTCGCTTTTCATCCACCGCTGCGCTCCGCGTACGCTCTTTCATCCCTCGTTCTGCTAGTTCGCTCGGTTACGCCGAAGACGCCGACGCCGAGGCAAGCCGGCGCCCAACGCGCTCTAAAACGTTTGGCGGTAGTGAGTCTCGCACCTACGACCCCACGCTCAGAAGCCGAGTGTCTTACCCTCTGGGCTAAACCAGCGCCTCCTAAGTAGCAGGGCTGTATGCACTCTGCTTTATGACATTAGGCTACTTGGACCGAAATTTCTATTGCCAAGCTGCCGCAGACAGACCTCTCAGACGACGCGCGCCACTCTGGCGCCATCTCGTGGCCATCTCAGTCGCACTGCGCTTTTCATCTGACGCTTTCGCGATGCCCTCCTCCTCCACTTTCCGCTTCATACTTCCGCCGCACCCTCCTCTGCTTTTCTCTTCGTGTCTTTCATCCCCCGCTGCGCTCCGCGTTCGCTCTTTCATCCTTCGCTGTGCTCGTTCTCTCGGTTACGCCGACGTCGACACTGGCGGCAGGAATAGGCGCCTAAAGCCGAGACACCACGTACGCTTGAGGACGCGCGCAAGCTCGCGCCAAGCGCCTGCCGCGCCTCGCGAGTAATGGTGGTTTGCATCTACAAAGACGCGCGACAGCGACGCTCACTGGACTCGCGCACAGACGCCTTGGCAGGCGCCGCTTCGTACTTTGTTATCGACAGTATTTCGAAATGCTTCAATATCTATAAACGTAATTGTTATATTTTTATAGCTGTTAGATCAACGCAAAAAGGAAAGAAGAAGCACTTTCTTGCATGATATAAATCTGCTTCACTGAGAATTGAACGTTCCGCGCCGTGGCTGCGTAGCCAGGCGCGCCGACGCGAGGCAACCCAAGCGCGCGATAGCAGAGAGGAGCTGTTCCCCGAGATCACGCCGCGTTTCAACGCGTACGAGCCATGCCGCACCGTCTGCGCATGTGTGGGCGCGTGAACGCGAGCTTGCGCGCCTCCGCAAGCGTAGTGGTCTGGGCTTAAGAGCTGCGTTATAAAATTTGTTGCAGCCAAAGAAAAAAAAAACAATCTATACGTATTCATAAGTACTGAAATGGAAGGGGGGTGGTATTAAAGTTGATGCAATGTTGTGTAATTGTATAATAACTGTGCATTATTTCCCATTTTTTGCGTTACATTGTCAGACCTTAGATGTTTTTGCGAACCCTCTATATCTTTTATTCATGTCGAGTTATTTCATCCGTTTTTACAGCGAAGCAGTCTATGGCTAGGAACCCGGGATTTCTTCGTTGCGTAACAACAACAGAAAACTGTCATCATCTGTGGCTTATACCCCCAAATGCAACGGCTCATACCCCCGTAAGGCAAAGGCTGCAAGGGCTCAGCGAAGTGAAGCGAACAGTGAATACATTTTTTGGAATCACGCATACAACATGCAGAAAAGCATACGTGTCAATAAAGAACAAGCTCAAAACAAGCATCCGAACCAAATAATTGATGATAATGGAAAGCACATCGCACCCCCGGCATACGTTTCCCAGTAAAGATTACTGCTGCACAAGCCGCAGCGGCGACGGCAGCTTGACTGTATAGTATACGAAGCAGGGAATGACGTAACTGAACTTTCTTACGCAAAAGAAGAACCCGCCTACCAGTTGATTTTTGTTGTGACATAGCTTTGGGAAGGCTACGTATATAGCAAGAACTCCTGAAGAGCAGCGTGCATACAAGGCGTGGCGAAGTTCTCTTTGGTGCACTCTTTGTAGGTGCACGAAGTAGCCGCCCAAGCCAAGTCGCAGGCCGTCGAAATGTCTTAGGCTAATAATTAGGCAAAATACGTGTGAATGTCGCCACGTGAATAATTTTCACCTACGTCGCAATGGGTACTCGTTCTAGTTCTCGTTTACAGCATTGTTGTCCAATCATCTTCGCAGCGTGGATTGAAGACCATTTTTTAATAGTTTTTTTACGCTCTTGTTCTTTGACGTTGTTTTCTTTAGCGTCAACCTTGGTTGACACGTTTTTTTTTTTACCAATCCGCCCTTGGAGATTATGGCAGCATATGGTGCAATATAGTTAATTTTCGACTATATTGACGTGAATTACGCCCGTACCGTTCGTTTCGCCTACCTTGGGACTAATCATCGCTTCTTGTCTCGTTGACACCTAGATTTCTTAGACTTTTTTGGACTCGCTACGACACTCTGGAGGATGGAAAGGGCCAGTTTTTTGACCAACAGGCAAGCTAGATGCACAGGTACACGTACGCCAAACCCGTGGGACTTCACAAAACAGGACCTCGTCCTCAAAAAAAAAGAAAAAGAGAAGCGAAGTCGCAGTTTCGCCTGAAAGGGGAAGCATCTATTGCGATAGCAAATTAGTAGACAGCTATGGGAAGAAGGAATGATTGGTTTGTCGGCCGAATAAATTTGTATACATTCGCTTACTAACTAAATTAACAAGCATAGTGTCACGCGCGTACAAGCAAACATGAACACATATCACTGTATGACTGCGCACACTCGCTGCCAAAACGCTGGAACGAGAAGGTGCGGCCGCAGCAGCGAGCGAATTGGCCTTCGTGCTCCTTCTCGCTTCAACGCGAACTAAGCGGTGAGAACACACCGCACACGAAGCTATCATAACTCGGCGCATTCTGTCCCCATCGCATATTGCTTTCAATATAGGGCTTGCGCTGCCGCGCCATACGCAGTCGACGCCGGAATAGAACCCCCCCCCCCCTCCTCCGGTTATGGTCCCTAGAATACTGGCTAGTATGCTGTGCGCCGACAGGAGCGAGGACTGTTTTCGAATGACAGTGGTGGTTGCGCTGCGAGCAGTCCTCATGCTAGGTAGGACATTAAGCAGTATAATAGCAAGAGCTTGGAGGCGCAACACACCGCCCCGTTCCAAAGGGGACGCTCATAGCATCCATCCATGCATGTTATAGGGCACGGCGCTCGGCTGACCGGCTGCGTGTTGGCGAAGCGCGCTCGCTTGCCATTCTTTTTTTTAATGATTTCCTCCCGCCGCGTAGTTGCGCCGCATTATAGCCACAATTGTTGCGTGCGTGATGGCATGTTTTTTTCTTCGTAACGTAGTATTTGTTCGCGAAGACTTTTGCTGAGCCGCATCACAACCATGCTTGTGGAGTGGAGGTGCGATTCTTCTACCTTGCTCACTCACTGCCTCAACGTCGAATGAAAATAAGACAATGTCAACTTTGTTCAGAGAAAGAAAATGTATTTATATTTAGCACAAACGATAATGAAACACTAGAAAGCAGTTTCCTCAGAACAGAAAGCAAACACGAAGCCTTGAATAGGTTGAGTTGAATAGGTTGGTTAAGAGGCAAACAATAACTATCATAAGGTGCAAGTGCGCAATTTGGCATAGTACTGGGTAAAAAATAATATCAAACCCATGCTCGTTCAAAACCTATACAAGATAAAAAGAAATACTTATAGTTAAGGGTTAAAACAGCAAAAGTAAATTATAAAGACAAGAATGAAGAACCTTTAGAAAACAGTGTAAACAAATTACAGCACACAAGAACCGATGAAATGTCAAGAAGTTGGTGAATAAAAAGAAATTATGGAAAAAAGACAATTACAAGGCCGCTGAGCATGCGTCTCAGATGGGATGTAATTGGCAAAATGCAATTACTTGCATCCTCTCATATTCAAATGTTTTAGAGTTTCTTTCTTTGCTGTCATCTCATTATTGAGAGGCTTCGTCGAAAACCGGAGACGCAGAAGAGTGTAAAACTTCACTACCTCACCACTAATTTGTTGCCTTTGTTCAGGGCAGGCTAGCGCAGGAATATGCACCAGAGCGAGAAATTCAGCAGAGTCTAGACTGCTCTTCTCATGCAGTCTACTTAAACGGAAAAATGTGGTGAAGCTGTCTTCAAGGACAGTAATAATAATTCTTAGATGGCCTGAAGGGTACAGCAAGCCTCGATTATCACAATGCGATGTGAAGGTTGAAGCTCCGCAGTTATATAGCTATAGCTGTCTGCTTTTCAACTGTCAGCAACAGCGCACATTCGTTATATGAAATATTATTTGAAACCCTCCTTGCCGTGTACCCTGCTGCATAATATATGAGCTTGTCATGGCTTCTTCAGTCACAAGAGCAATGTGATCTGACAAAATGCTTCTGCGCAAAGTACGACATTCCAGTGCACTTTCGGTATCTCCAAACTTTCTTGCATCAATGAATTCGTCGATTATTGCAATCTGATTTTGTGGTTTCATCTTGGGAACAGAAACCAGTGCAGTAATATGTTCTGGAGCACAGTTTCCTGATTTAGGTGGTTTCGCAAGGTTATAAAATGCAAGGGAATTGATTATAAGTAAAAACTGTGCAGAAGTAGGGTGATCGTTGGTTCCAGAAGATTGCCTGATAATGCAAAACTAATTTTCGAGTGTGGATTGGCTCAAATTTGCAGTAAGTACGTACTTGAAGCCAATGCTACCAAGGTATGAAAGCAATTTCAGCCTGCTTTCGATGGTCACTCGGAGGCCCTCAGCGGTACTTGAGCTAAGAAAACCGCCAACTGTTGCCTTTGCGTGTTCTTCCCATTTCGTCAGATATCCCAGGAACTCCTTCAGAAGCACGTAGTTTGGTGATTCCGTGTACAAACCCGCTCTTGGAATACGAGCAGTCATTATCCTTATCAGGTTGTTCATTTTTTTTTCACAAATTGTTCTGTTGACTGAACAGATCCATAAGCTCTTTCTAAGTGAGAGCGATAAACGAAGAGCCCCTTGATTACTTCGTCACCAAATATTTGGAAAGCCGGGTCAACCCTCATTTCTTCGAATGGATTGGGATGGATATGGCGGCTGGTAATCTTTTGCATCACTTTAAGTAGAACATTGTCACTATCCTTTTTCCAAGCTTCTTGAATGGGCCCTACATGCGCGCGACTTTCACGTGTGTTGAAGCTGGTAGTGACAAATGCATTTCTAGCATTTTTGATTATATGTGGAAAATCTGACAAGAAGTGCAAATGGCGAGCTGTCGCGCTCTTCATGTTTGCTTGCGGACATTGCGTTTTGTCAAGCACACCACCTAAGCAGACGCAAAAGGTAAAAAGCACATTCCCACTGGCGATGGCGACCGCACACGTGACTGATCTCGTAGCAAAACGACGTTGTTTGATGATCGCTTAGGTTGAGGAGCGACTACTATCTGCCAGCCACACTATAGCCGGACGCGGCGAACACTTCTCGGTCTAGCGAAGAGCGTAGCATTGGGACTGCTCGCAGCGCCCTCTGTTTTTCACCCAAAAAGCGTCCCACCCCCTCCATGCTGCGCGGCGCGGACGGCACACTAGCCAATATCCTATATTAGGGACCATACCCCACTGCCTGGCGCGCGATTGAGGACGGCGCGCGCGAGGCTGAGCCACCATCGAGAGGGAGAGAGAGAGAGAGCGAGAGAGAGAGAGAGAGAGAGAGAGAAAACCTTTATTAGAAAAACAGAGAATTTTGTCGGCACGTATAGAACCGCTGGCATGCTACTCTGTATAGGGAATCGGAATGGGATTCAGATTCCATAGGAGAGCGGGAGAAAAAGAGAATAAAAATAAATATGAAATGCGCAAGTGGATCTGATAGTAATATTTACAGGTGACATGGCGGGTAAATTCAAGTTTTTGTATGTGAAATGTTCAATCTTTAAAGCTTTCCCATTAGGCCAATTTATGGCAGGTATTTGAACAATAAATCCAAAACCCGCCGCTGTTTTGAATGGCCGGGCCCCGTTGGACCTAAGGTGCTGGGTAATGTTAACGTATCGTGGCAAATCATGTCCATTTGTTGCTCAAAAAATTGTATCTCGTCACTGTACGCGGGGCATTCTAGTAATATGTGCTCCACTGTCTGTAAGTTGCCACAGTTATCATAGTAGGGGTTAGTGGTAAGCCCTATGCGGTACAGATAGTTGTTCGTGTATGCCACCTTCAGTCCAAGACGATGGTACAATGTCTCTAAGTGTCGAGGAAGTGGTCGTGGAATTTTCGGTCTCATTTCTGGTTCAATATAACGCAGGAAGTTATGCTGGTGAAGCGGCAGATTCCAGATGCGGTATTTTTCTTTATACGCATAGTTTTTTGCCATATATGAAGCCGCGGTTCTTGCAAAAAAAAAATGTTTTTTTGAAATTGCCGTATATTGGAGTCCGTTGTGGGCATCCTCTTTGGGCTTCATCCTCTTTTTTATTTCCCGAAATACCGGCATGGCCAGGTATCCACTGGCGATGCAATTCCCAGCCACCTTAGCCTTCTGGTGAAGATAAGCAATGTCAAATGCTGCAGGTTGGTTACCACAACGTTCATGCCTGTTCCACATACGTTGTAGGGCTGCTTTTGAATCCTTGAAAATCACGCATGTCTTTGGCAGCTGCTGTCGAAGTACACAAGGGCCTCCTTAATGCCATATAGCTCTGCTGAAGTAGCTGATGTAGCTCGCTCAAGACGAAACGAGAATCGTTGCCCTGTAGAGGGAACAAAAAGTCCGCACGATGAGTGATGTGGAGTTGTAGAGCCATCTGTGAAAATGTGCGTTGCGGCTGCGTATTCTTTGTGCATATATTCCAAAGCTATATGATAAGTCGCTGCTTGAGGCTTTTTCTTTTTCGCACTGATTCCAGGGATATATGGCACGATTTCCAGCGGGGTCAGTGTCCACGGCGAAATGTTTCGTGGCATAATTTGCGACGCCTGAGCGGGAATCGAAATAGACATGCTTCCGACGGCCTGTCCAAAGCTAGATGTAGCACGGGTTCTAGAAATATCCTTTAAGAAGTGGGTATTCGTATTAATGGCATGTTGGAGGTGAATCCGAAGTGTCTCCTGCGAAGATAACACTTCAAGAGGCAGGCATCCAGCTTCTGCTACAGTTCCTGAGCGGGACGACCCCTTCGGAAGGCCAAGACATACGCGAAGGCAGTTGTTCCGGGCTGCCTCAAGTTTTCTCTTGCTTGTGGGAGACATTTTGTGCAGGATAGGGAGGTAATGCAGTAGTGTTCCGTCGTCGTATACGCCTTATGGAGGAGCACCATTGATTGACAGCTGCTGCCTCCCTGTGATCCGGCTAAAAATCGGAATACGTGCGACGCCGAGGAAATCTCACTCAGTTTTCTCCCTTGAGGCGACCATGTGAGGTTCCTATCGATCATCACTCCAATAAACCTTTGTGTCTTGACGTATGGAAGGGCACGACCACCCAACACTGTTGGGTATTTTCCATACGCCTCCACGTGAAAGCCACAGCAACGCTTTTGTCGGAGAAAATTTCAGACCCCTAGGATTTAGGTGGGCCGATATATTTGCCAGCGCTCTCTGGAGCCGTTGTTGGGTGGTGTTGCGTTTCGCCTGCGACACGTGGTTTTGCCGGCGCGACTGCGGCGGGGCGGCAGACATTTTGGCCCGATCGTCGTCGCCGCAACACTCATCGCCAGGTGTTTCCAGGCGCGTCTGCGGCGATGCGACCGCCTAGGGATCCTCCTCGCATTCCAGTCATTGTGCCCGAAACAGGCGATGCCAAAGCAGGGATCTCATTCCAGTTATTGGGCCCGAAACAGGCGATGCCAAAGCAGGGATCTCGTTCCAGTCATTATGCCCGAAACAGGCGATGCCAAAGCAGGGACCATCTTCTCGTTACAGTCATTGTGTCCGACCGGCAGCGCCACGACAGGGTGCTACGAGATCGTGCGCAGCGCCACGACAGGGTGCTACGAGATCGTGCGCAGCGCCACGACAGGGTGCTACGAGATCGTGCGCAGCGCCACGACAGTGTGCGTCACCATTAGCCCATTGTACATTCACGTGCTCGTCTTTTGAGGGGTTCCTTCTTGCCCTCAACTGCGAGAGTATAAAAACAGCTGCCCCCGGACGCCAAAAGGAGGGCTCCGATTTCTTCTGTTGAGTGAAGTGCTCTCCCGTCTCTCTACTTCGGTCAAACCTGACCACCAACTCTTTGCGATGTTAAAATAAACAAGTTGTTTCGTTGTTACCAGTCGACTCATGCTTTGCCGGGACCTTCGGATGCTTCGAGTTGTACCCCAGGCCGCCAGGCCAACGCTACCCTTGGGGCTTGCGACCCAGGTACAACCACGGGCGTCAGCGCCGAGTTCCCCACAGATCGTACCAGCGGTCCGATCCAAACATCTGGTTGGCAGCGGTGAGATCGCCTACGACTTCAAACAACTGTCTGCCAGCGGCGAGATCGCGACAACGGAGGCCAGCAGCAAAGAGATGCAGTTGACAGTATGCTGAGCAGCTCAACGACGATCCGGGAGCAGTGCAACGAGCCCTGTGTGACGACTGGTTGCCTGCAGCGGAACGACTGCGCGGAATTCCTGCCTGCGAGGTTTGGTGAGTGCGGGACTTTCTTCTTCTGAGCTTTGCCAGGCTTTTGTTAGTGTCAGAAACAGAGCTGGTAATTGTGGTTGTCGTTGCTGCCGGGTTAGTTTGCGGCAAGACAATAGTAAGCAGTAGAGAAAGCAGCATTCAGAGCAGCCATGGATTTGAAGTCGTTGCGCAAACCGAAATTGTTGGAGCTTGCAAGAGAGTTGGGTCTGGATGTCTCAGACAAACTAAGAAAACCTGAACTGCTAAAGGCTATTCTTGAGTTAGAGGCTGAGGATGACGAGCTGTCGGAATGCCTTGAGACTATTGAGGAGAGGTCAAAAAGACAGGAGCGCGAACTTAAAGAGCAAAAAGAGAAACAGGAGCGCGAACTTAAAGAGCAAAAAGAGAAACAGGAGCGCGAACTTAAAGAACAGAAAGAGCGAGAGCAACAAGAGCGTGACCGTCAACACGCTTTGGAAATGAAGCGTCTTGAGGTAGAAATGGAACGCGCTCGTAATGGAAGTCAGGCACACGGTGCAGGAGAACGAGTATTGTTCAAAATGACTGACCTGATGCGGCCGTTTAAGCTTGGAGAGGACATTGGTTTGTTCCTGGTTAACTTTGAGCGAACGTGCGAGAAGCAGGGGTTCTCTCGGGAAACGTGGCCACAGCGCTTGCTCACTTTGTTACCCGGCGAGGCGGCCGACGTAGTCGCTCGCTTGGATAGAGAGGAGGCAGAGGATTTCGACAAAGTAAAATCGAGTCTGCTAAAAAAGTACCGGCTGTCTGCGGAGGCGTTCCGTCGGAAGTTTCGGGAAAATGAGAAAGGCAGAAGTGAGTCATATACAGAGTTTGCGTATAGGCTTATGTCGAACATGCAGGAGTGGCTCAAAGAAGAGAAAGCGTTTGGTGACCACGATAAAGTTCTGCAGTGTTTCGGGCTAGAACAGTTTTATAGTCGGTTACCGGAGAACGTGCGATACTGGGTCTTGGATAGGCCAGACGTGAGTACGGTGGCTAGAGCCGCTGAGCTAGCCGAGGAGTTTGTGACGCGTCGAGCTCGCGGAGCTAAGGACGGTCAAAAGGGTGAATTTGGCTCCAAGTCTGAGAGGCCAAGGTTCACGCCCATGAGATTTAAGGGGGACACGCGTAGTGAGGATGCGAGTGAAAGCAATCCGACCAAACGTAAAGAGACGGCAGCCGAAGCCGAACGCAGAAAGCGGTTCGAGATGAGGCGAGCGGGCGTTTGTTATACGTGCCAGAAGCCGGGTCACTTTTCGGCGCAGTGTCCGGAAACAACACCAAAAGTTGTGTTTTTTTCAATAGGCAGCACTGACGAGAACATGAAGCTTCTCGAGCCTTACATGCGAGACCTCCTCGTGAACGGGAAAGAGTGCCGAGTGCTTCGCGATTCCGCAGCTACGATGGATGTAGTTCACCCATCTTACGTAGAACCCCATATGTTCACGGGCGAGTGCGCGTGGATCAAGCAAGCCGTGGAAGCTCATAGCGTGTGTCTGCCAGTAGCAAAGGTGCTTATTGAAGGACCTTTCGGAGCGCTTGAGACAGAGGCGGCAGTGTCATCTATGCTGCCACCCCAGTACCCGTACCTATTTTCAAACAGGTCCGATCACCTCCTGCGCGAGAAGGGGCTTTTGTTTGGTGAAGCTAGTGTTCAGGCCTTAACCAGATCGAAGGTTCGGGAGCTCGCTGCAAAGGCGGTAGTTGCGGGGCCGACGTTATCAAACAACGAAAAAGGGTCAGAGGCGCAGCAAGCTGATATTCCGAGCACGCCCGAACTGAATAAACTTGAGTCTGTAACGTTAAAGGCGCCAGATACTGGAGAGGAAATGCCCGACACGGGAAAGTTAGAAGAGCTATCTACTGATTTGCTCATCGCGCCTACGTCAGACGGACTTGATAGGTTGCTAAAAGTCAGCCGGTCGGCTTTGATAGCCGAGCAAAAAAAGGATGGCAGCCTGGAAAACGTGCGCTGCAATGTCAAAGAAGGTATCGCCAGGAAAACTGCGCGTTTTGTGGAAAGGGGTGGAGTCCTGTACCGGAAGTATCTAGACCGCAGAGGAGTGGAGTTCGATCAGCTGGTCGTGCCTCAATGCTATCGTCAGGATCTGTTGCGCTTGTCACATGGGGGTTCGTGGTCCGGACACCTAGGAGTTAAGAAAACTAAGGACCGTCTCTTGCAAGAGTACTATTGGCCAGGGTGTTTTCGGGACGCAGACCATTTCGTGAGGACATGTGACACTTGTCAGCGGGTGGGCAAACCAGGGGACAAATCAAGGGCGCCGTTGAAATTGGTACCTATCATAACGGAGCCTTTTAGACGGCTCGTTATTGATACAGTGGGACCTCTGCCGGTAACAGCCACGGGGTACAGACACATTTTGACTGTGATCTGCCCAGCGACAAAGTTCCCTGAAGCAGTGCCGCTTAAAGAACTCAGCTCAGTTGAGATAGTTAATGCACTACTGTCCATATTTGCGCGAGTTGGTTTTCCTGCGGAAATCCAATCAGATCAGGGCACAGTGTTTACTAGCGCTTTGACGACAACTTTTCTCGAAAGGTGTGGGGTAAAGCTGTTACACAGCTCAGTGTACCACCCACAGTCGAATTCCGTTGAGAAGCTCCACTCCGTCATGAAGCGCGTGTTGAGAGCGTTGTGTTTTGAACATCGAACTGACTGGGAGCTGTGTCTGCCTGGGGTGATGTTTGCTTTAAGGACCGCGCCGCATGCGGCTACGGGGTTTTCGCCAGCTGAACTGGTGTACGGTCGCTCGCTTCGATCTCCGCTTCGCATGCTTCGAGAATCGTGGGAAGGTAGGGGCGACGACCCAGTCGTGGTGGAGTACGTGCTTAAGCTCCTCGAACGCTTAAGAAGGGCACAGGAGTTGTCAGGTGAAGCAATGACAAAGGCCCAGCAGAGGGCCAAGGTTTATTATGATCGGACAGCCAGGGCCCGTCGTTTTGAGGTTGGCGATGAGGTCATGATATTGCGCACATCGCTAAACAACAAACTAGACGTGCAGTGGGAGGGCCCAGCACGAATTGTTCAGAAACTGTCGGAAGTTAACTACGTGGTAAGTCTGCCAGGAAAGCGGAAAGCACAGCAAGTTTACCACTGTAATCTGCTCAAACCTTATAGACAACGGGAAGCAGTGGTGTGCATGATGATAAACGTTCCTGACGAGCTTCCGGTCGAGCTTCCGGGACTAGGCTCAGTGACGAACAGGGAAGACACCGGTCAAGTCATTAGTGACCTTATCAGTAAAGCACCGCTGTCGCCCGAGCAGAAAACCGAACTACACCAGCTATTACAAGAGTTTCAAGGTCTGTTCTCTGAGAGGCCTGGTAGGACTTCGGTACTTACTCATGATATAGAACTTACCTCCCCAGAGCCAGTACGATCCAAGGCGTATCGGGTGTCACCCCGCCAGAGCGATATTATGGAGGCTGAGGTAAAGAAAATGCTACAGCTCGGTGTTATTGAGGCAGGTGAGAGTGATTATACCTCCCCTTTGATTTTAGTTGAGGTACCGGGCAAGGAACCTCGTCCTTGCGTCGACTACCGCAGGCTTAATTCCATCACTAAGGATCAAATTTATCCGATCCCTAACATCGAGGAGCGCCTTGAGAAAGTTAGTAGCGCTCAGTTTATTTCCACCCTAGATCTTGTCAGGGGTTATTGGCAGGTTCCACTTACAGAAGAGGCTAGTAGGTATGCGGCGTTCATTTCACCAATGGGAACATTCCGTCCTAAAGTGTTGAGTTTTGGTTTGAAGAGCGCGCCATACTGTTTTTCAAGCCTCATGGATAAAGTGTTGCGGGGACAGCAAGAATTCGCTTTACCGTATCTAGACGACGTAGCGATATTCTCCGCATCCTGGTCTGAGCATATGACACACTTGCGGGCAGTGCTAACCCGCCTGCGCGAAGCAGGCTTGACAGTAAAGGCTCCTAAGTGCCAGTTAGCACAGGCCGAGGTTGTCTACCTCGGTCACGTGATTGGTCAGGGTCGTCGCCGCCCCTCTGAAATAAAAGTGGCCGCTGTGCGAGACTTTCCGCAACCGCGCACAAAGACCGATATTCGGTCGTTCTTAGGTGTCGCCGGCTACTATCAGAGGTACATCCCTAGGTACTCTGATATCGCGGCTCCCCTGACGGATGCTCTAAGAAAGACAGAGCCTCAAACAGTCGTCTGGGACGAGACAAAGGAAAGAGCTTTTAGCGCCCTAAAGAGTGCCCTAACAAGCCAGCCTGTGCTACGATCGCCAGACTATACAAAAGGGTTCATTGTTCAGTGCGATGCTAGTGAGCGAGGCATGGGCGTTGTACTGTGCCAACGGGAAAATGGAGAAGTAGAACACCCCGTCCTGTATGCTAGTCGTAAGCTGACCAGTCGTGAGCAGGCGTATAGCGCCACCGAGAAAGAGTGTGCGTGTCTCGTGTGGGCCGTTCAGAAATTGTCATGCTATCTAGCCGGCTCGAGGTTTATCATTGAGACGGATCACTGCCCTCTCCAATGGCTGCAGACCATCTCTCCCAAAAATGGCCGCCTCCTGCGCTGGAGCCTCGCTTTACAACAATATTCCTTTGAGGTACGTTACAAAAAGGGGAGTCTCAACGGTAACGCCGATGGCTTAAGTCGAAGCCCCTAACGTAGGAATCAGCCTCAAAATTGTTTGTTACTGATGTTTTTCTTCCTGAGGCAGGATTTTTTTTTAACATATTGCTTTTGTTTAGTGTTTCAAAGTGATGATATGCTTTCTAGTGCAATTTTTCAATTTGTGGACGCGTTCTGAGTGATGCTAGACTACTGTAAGGAACTAGGCAGTGGTCTAAAAAGGGGAAAGAGCCTGGCAGGGCTTAGTGAGGGTTGTGCCGTGCTTGCTGACTGAGCGGTTGAGTTTTCAGCGTAGTTCTAACGCTTGCCGGGAACGAGAACAAAAATGTGAACTCTCCCGAAGTCACTTTGCAGTGTCCCGTGCGAACCTGAACGAGAGAACGAGGCCTTCTCTGTGCGCTGCGCTCAAGAAACGTCAAGGGACGCCCGACTTCGGTTATGAGCATCATCGAGTGACATCCCTCCGGACAGCGGATGCAGTCCCCTGTCCATCGGGATCTCCTTCCCCCGGCGGGGCGGTCTGTTGCGTTTCGCCTGCGACACGTGGTTTTGCCGGCGCGACTGCGGCGGGGCGGCAGACATTTTGGCCCGATCGTCGTCGCCGCAACACTCATCGCCAGGTGTTTCCAGGCGCGTCTGCGGCGATGCGACCGCCTAGGGATCCTCCTCGCATTCCAGTCATTGTGCCCGAAACAGGCGATGCCAAAGCAGGGATCTCATTCCAGTTATTGGGCCCGAAACAGGCGATGCCAAAGCAGGGATCTCGTTCCAGTCATTATGCCCGAAACAGGCGATGCCAAAGCAGGGACCATCTTCTCGTTACAGTCATTGTGTCCGACCGGCAGCGCCACGACAGGGTGCTACGAGATCGTGCGCAGCGCCACGACAGGGTGCTACGAGATCGTGCGCAGCGCCACGACAGGGTGCTACGAGATCGTGCGCAGCGCCACGACAGTGTGCGTCACCATTAGCCCATTGTACATTCACGTGCTCGTCTTTTGAGGGGTTCCTTCTTGCCCTCAACTGCGAGAGTATAAAAACAGCTGCCCCCGGACGCCAAAAGGAGGGCTCCGATTTCTTCTGTTGAGTGAAGTGCTCTCCCGTCTCTCTACTTCGGTCAAACCTGACCACCAACTCTTTGCGATGTTAAAATAAACAAGTTGGTTCGTTGTTACCAGTCGACTCATGCTTTGCCGGGACCTTCGGATGCTTCGAGTTGTACCCCAGGCCGCCAGGCCAACGCTACCCTTGGGGCTTGCGACCCAGGTACAACCACGGGCGTCAGCGCCGAGTTCCCCACAGATCGTACCAGTGTCGCGATCCCAAACAGTGGTACTGCGGGAGCGCGCCGCGCTCCAAATGTAGATGTCGTCCGCATACAGTGTGATTTTGACGCCACGTGGCAGGTTTCTTCTCAGATGGATGAGGACTAAATTAAATAATACCGGGCTTAACAAAGCTCCTTGTAGCAGTCCCTTCTCGACGGCATAAAGCGCCGTGGGGCCATCCGGGGTACACATGAAAAGTTGGCGTCCTTGAAGATAGTCCGCAATCCAAGCGTAAAGCCATTCTCCGAGACCAAGAGTTTCTAAAGCGTCAAGTATTGCTTTATGATAGACCGAATCATATGCTGCCTTAATGTCCAACAATAATGCAGTAGGTGTGTTTCCACAGACCAATTCCTCTTCAATTGATGAGACCAAGGCAACGGCATTATCAAATGCGGACCTATTTTGCCGGAAGCCATTCATTTCCTCTGGGTAAACTTTTGTAGTTTCGAGGAACGAATTTAGTCGTTTGTAAACCATTTGTTCGAATAGCTTCCCTACGCAGCTAAGCATAGATATTGGTCTGAAGGAGGCGTAATTTGTCGGCTGCTTCCCTGGCTTCAATATAGGAATAACTTTCGCAAGCTTCCATTCTGTAGGAACCTCCCCAGTTATCGATGAGGCGTTGTAGTACTCCACAAGGCGTAGGCGAGATGTGTGACATAGAGTGCTTCATAACTCACGCCGTCATGGCCAGGTGATGATCGCTTGTTTACGTCGCCGATTGCTGCCGTGAGCTCTTCGATGGTGAATGGCAATTCTAAGTCAGGAAGGGTCGCTCGAGGTAGACTAGGCTGATGACTTGCAATTTGCCGAGTAGGTTGTGCCCCGCTGGAAAGGAGCCTACGGTACTGCTCTGCCACCTCTTTCAAGGATGCGTACTCATGTAATGAGAGGGCGATAAAAGGACAAAGCTGTTGCGGTTCTTTGCGAATGCCTCTGACGACTCGCCATATTTTGCTGAGCAGTTGTCGTATGTCCAGTGTCCCACAAAAGTCCCTCCACCTTTTTTGTTTCAGTTTGGTGAGGTAACGCCGTATATGTCTTTGTGCTCGTCGACGATTTCTGAGGTCTTCGATATTCTTAGTACGCAGAGCCTTCCTTTCGGCACGCCATCGAATGGCACATAACCATCCTAAAACTTTTTGTGCGCGAACAAACAGGGACGAAGAATAGGAGCAACACAAGGATAAGCGCTTGTGTTGCTCTCATTCTTCGTCCCTGTTTGTTTGTGCATAAAAAGTTTTAAGATGAATCTGTTCCAACTAGGCCAACTCGCAGTTATGCTTAAGGCACATAACCTTTCGAATTACTCGCCGTCAGCAGGTACATTACAATGCTTAGTGACAGAGCGCGTACTTTGTTTGAGGCAATGAGCTATTATCGGTATTAATTCTGCATCCCTAGTCGAGGCTGTGATCCGTTTGTCTACGGCTGCTGTGCAAGCTTCCCAGTCTACCGACTTCAGTTTCACTTTTCCGGGCGACGTCCGAAAATAAACGGCAGAGATTAGGATCGGGCAGTGATCACTACCTCGAGTCTCGAAATCTATACACTATCGTCGGCTCACCTCCGCACGCTTTCACTCGCGTATACAGCGTACGGCGCGCGGTGACGATGGTATCGCTATTGGACTTTCTACGGAACATCACGGTGATGCCGACGCCGACGGCAAAAATGCGCATGTAGTGTCCATATGATTGCTATCGCAATAAAATGAAGCGCGCAGAATCTATAGCGCACGGTGTACGGACTGCGTCGTCCTATTCGCGCTGCCTTCTCTACTTAAGATTCTATGAGCAGTTTGCAGTTATCACAAAAAGAAAAAAATAAATAAAGCCGTAAGGTCAAAGTATGCTCCTCTGCCGTGCCATTAAACCTGCCCATACATGGTGGTCGTATTTGTCCTCACGAAAAGATGCTTTGCACCATCACGTGTCTGGTTCTTCCACTGATAAGCAGAGATCCGATATCAGCTGCGATGAGGAGAAGTGAAGAAACGCCCATTCGCGGGCGCTCACTACGGCACTCAATAGCGGCGGCGGCGGCGCGCCCAGAACGACGGGCCGTCTCCGAAGGGGATTCCGCGCACATCCCGGGGTCTGCAACGCGGCTCGGTCACCGGCTTAGAGGCGCCCGCGCCGGCAAAGCCCGGGCGTAATCCGACGCAAATCCAGCGCGTTTTACCGGGATTGCATAAGGGCCGGGAAGGAGACAGGTAGAAACAAAAGCGTATAGCATACTCCGCAAAGCGAGAAAAGCGGCTGCAAGCTACACCTTAAGCTGAAGCTTACATTGAAAAGTGTAGCACGCGCGTTAGAATTGAAACAAAAGAAGACACGTGCGCGTAAGAAAGCGCCCGTGAGAAATAAATGAAGGAATAAAGAAAAACATTCCGCACGCACAGCCAAGAAGGAAACGTGCCAGTATAAAGATAAGAAAAATAGGCGGCAGAAGGGTGGCGCCACGTGACGATCTCGTTGACGGCGGCGCTGCGGGTCGCGAGGAGAGCGGGGGGGAGGGGGATGGTGCGAAGGCTTTATACGTGATAGAAATCTGGGGAAACGTTCTATGCCGAGCGCAGAGTAACAGCGCGAAGGCACGCGACCTGTCTAAACACCGGGACAATCGGAACGTCGCCTAGATGAAAGGAGAGGACGAGGCGATGAGAGAAAAAGGAATGATTGGGAGCGCGCGACAAGATCGGCTCCCGTGCGCAGCGTTCACGAGGCAGCACGGACGAGGCGATATCGGGGGGGGGGGGGGACGCGGTCGGACAGACGCCGGCCGGTGGCCTGAGTGACGTCGGCACGTGGCACGCGACGTGCACCTCTCGGAAGTCGGCACGCGCGCAATGACAATCAGCCGGCGATTAGCACCGAGCCAACCCGATCGGGCAACGCGGAGGCCTCTTCTGCCTGCTTCAGACAAAGGCGACAGCGCTCCCGATACGAGGCCGCGGCCTCGTGCGCGACGGCGGGCTTAGAGCGTTTGCCCTCCGCCACGAGGCTCCCCCAATGGGGACAGGGAGGAAGAAAGAATTGGGGACAAGCTAAACGAACACGACGAAATGGGGAACGTGTGGGAGGAACTTCGGGCGGAGAAAAAAAGAAATATATCGAACGATTTAAAATGAAATGCGTACAAACTGGGTAAAATTTTAGCGAGAGAGGCCAGACCTGTTTGCCCTGCAGATTAACGGGAGAAACTGAGGACGGCAGGCTCTATACCGCCGAGGTTTGACCGGCGGCGACGCGCCCCACCCATCTGGCCGCTTTGGCGCAGTCAGCACGACGGTCGTTGCATCTCCAATGAGGGCTGTTTAACTGATTGAAGCGGTTGTGTACGCGCGGCTAAATCGCTTTTTAAACTTGCTCCTCCCCTTATCGCCCCTTCTTCTCTTCAGAGCCAAACTACGGTGGCGTGTGTTCCAGTTTGTGTAAGCGGGTGGCGGCGCCAGTCCGATCTCGGCGCTCTTTTTTGTTTTCTCCCTCATTTAAGCTGATGCAGACAGGCATCCAATCCTTTGTTTATATCTGCATCCCCTACTTGGACAATTTTATTTTATTTCATTATTCTTTTTTGTCCTGATTCCTGGGGCAGCGTGCCAAGGGTGGTACGGGAGTGTGTTACGCGACCCACAGCTAAACCATGGCTGAGCCGAGCGGTATAGTGGAGCAGCGCAAAGGGCGTGAAACCCGGATGCGACGCTGCTCTCCGCCGCGGCCGAAGTTAGCAGATGGGCTTGCGCGTTCATCCCGTTTTATGTCAGCCTTAAGTAAACCTGACAACCACACGCGCCACTACGTCCCAATTGCTTCTTTGTGAGCAGCGGTCACGACGTCTTCGTCATTGCCTTTTCGCGCCATCTGCGCATGTACCGGGGGTATAACAACGCTTCAATATAGTGAATTGAATAGAGAAGCTGAGCATTTATTTGCGCAAGCCGATAACGTCTACCTGTCCTAATTTATCTTACTAGCAGTAGGAAAATCGGACAGCCTGCATAAATTAATTTTTCGCGTGCAGGTAATTGTTCCCTTTCTTTTTCAATATTCGCCTAAAGCATTTTTAGAACACTTTTCGCGCTTTCCAAACACCCTTGCATTTTGCCTACAACTGTATTGCAAACTTGGGACCGAATTCAGGAAGAGTTCGCATACGCTTGAAAAGTTCGTAAGAGCAAATTCCAGCAAAACCTGATCCTAAAAATTTATTAGTGAAGGCGACGAAGTGTCTGCTTGGCAGAATGTTGTTTGAGTATCTCCTGCCTTTTTTTGTGAAATTATACTTGTACCTCTGAGGCGTCGCTTCTTTGTCCGTTGGAGATGGACGTGGACCACCTCGGACGTCTGCCAAATTCGGCGACGTCAGTGGTCGCCGCGTCAAGAAAGCGGACTGACCATGACAGCGGCTCTGACAGCGAGACACCCGTATCTACTCAATGAGCAGCGAGGAGCCCTCCGATGATGACTTCGAACTTGTTGTGAGCCGTAAGGCGAAGAGACGTAACACCAGAGCCTCTTCGTCATCGAGCACAACGAATGAAATACCACAACGGAGGCCTGTGACCAATACCATTCTCTTCGTTCCTGCTGTGCCCGACGGGAACATGAAACGCCTCAACAGGCATACTGTCTCCGTGGTGCTATAAGGATTCGAGTCGAATGAAATTACTGACATCAGAGTGAATACGCGTGAGAACGTACTGGCGATTGATGTAACGCACGCGGCCGCGCTGAATACTCTGCGCACCGTCACCGACCTGGACCGCCCCCCTTGCCGCCCAGACCGGTCACAGCAGATATTAACCACAATGATGAAAAAAGCAAGGCTGCTGCTGATGCAGCTTGGCCAAGGTTGTCAAAGCCACAGCCACCTGCAGATTCAGAGTGCACACCGGCAGCCTTGAATTCTGAACTTCCCGCCGATAAACTACCGGAGAGGACAAACAAGTCGTCGTAATGCTTCGATCACTGATGAATGCCATTCGCGTGCTCCTCAGCAAGCTAGAAACGCCGTCAGCACAGAGTGCACTTCAGGTACTGGATGCTCTAAGTGCAGTACTTGCAAGCCTTGAGTAACACCATGGCGCATCCAACACAGTCATTTCGCACTGAGGTCAGACAAGCTTCGATTTTGCAGTGGATTGAGGTCCCGCATCTCATCCTTTCGTCAATCTATTTTTACAAATAGGATTCCCATGATCGTTATTTGCGAACACAATGTACGCACTTACTCCCATCAAATTGTCAGGGTACGAACGATTTCTTTCGTCGACGTGCGCAGAGCCCAGCAAGGTTGTCGTGTACAGCTGCACAGATTTTACGTATGCCCACCATGCAGTGCAACCACATGATAACAATCAATATGTCTGCCTACGTATAAGAAAGAAGCAAGTGTCATCCACCCTCATTGGTGTCTACGTATCCCCGTCAGGTCCATTTGAACGCGACAGACTTCGCGACATAATGTTGCAAACCAGTGGTCCTTGGATTCTAATGGGAGATTTCAACGCCCATTACTTACTGTGGGGTACCTTGACAATCAATTCCAGAGGCAGAAATCTGGCGTCGCTCGCCTCTGATCACGACCTTTCTGCCATGAATGATGGCAGTACTACATACCTGCAAGGTCTTAAGTAAAGCAGTTGCCTGGATTCTACTTTGGTATCACGATGCTTCAGTTCACAAGTTCAGTGGTTTTCAGACATAGAAACACATAGAAGTGACCATATCTCTACATATTTGCGGATCAGGTGGCTAAACAATTCTACCTCGTCGAATGCAGTACGAAGAATCGACTGGACTAAATTTAAGCTACACATGGCAAATGCATGCAGAGAAGACCTTGGCCGCAGCCTGGCGGATACATTCAAGAGGCAATGAGGGAAGCTTCATGTCTCCTAAAGTTGACAGCAAACCGTGACCAATTTGACGTAGAAATGGAGTGGCTATCCGCACTTTGACGACGAGTTGAAAGGAGATACAGGCGCACGAAGGCAGTTTGTGACCTCAGAATAGCACGGCGAACACAGAAGAAAATTCAGCGCCGTTTGGACATATTGCAGAAACAACGCTGGAAGTCCTTTTCTGAGTCATTAGACCTTCACAAATCACTTTCATACATCTGGGGGACTGTTCGAGGCCTGCGCTCGTCTCCGCAGCAGCGACACCCTTTCATGGCCTTAGCCCTACGTCACTGCCAGACGCAACTTGAGGTGGCGAATGTTTTTTGTGTGCGTACCGCTGGCGTGTGTGTCACCCCCAACGCCGCAGACGCGAGTGTCGTCGCTGTGTCTCGCGTCCCAGAAATGGAAATTCCATTTACTATGGAAGAACTGGACGCCTCCTTGGCTGCTTCTCGACGCTCCTCTTCACCAGGGCCCGACGGCATCACCTATGCAGCTCTTGTCCATCTTGGACAAGAGGCCAGGCAAGCGCTGTTAAATTACTACATCCGCTCATGGCATGAAGGCATCGTTTCTCAGCAATGGAAGAAGATTGGTAGGCTCGTACCGCTACTCAAACAAGGAAAGTCGCCTTTCGACCTGACGTCATGTCGCCCTATTGCCCTGGCAAGTTGCATAGGGTGGGTAATGGAAAAGATTATTCTTACACGACCGGAATGTCATCTTTAACGCCACAATATGTACCCTGACTCCATGACAGGTTTTCGCCGAGGCAGGTCATCAATAGATAACGGTATTGGCCTAACAACATTAATGAAACAACAAAAATGCCTCAAGTGCATATCAGTGGCCCTCTTGATGTGAAAGGGACATAGGACAATGTTATACATGAAGCGATCTTAGAGTCATTGGAGGCTGTTGGAATCGGTGGCCGAATGTTTCTGTGGATCCGCGACTATTTGAGCAGAAGGTCCTTCTTTGTGCTGGCCGAAGATGGCCCGACTGCCAACTATATTACACACAGTGGCGTCCCACAGGGCGGGGTATTGAGCCCCATTCTCTTTAACCTAGCTATGGTTGGCCTTGCTCAAATATTACCGAAGACAATTTACCTATTAATGTACGCAGATGATATTTGTCTTTGATCTTCTGCAGTGACTCGTCTTCAGGTGCGCGCAATAATTCACTGGGCAGCCACCCTAACCTGTTTGTATCTCCTTAAACAAGGCCTTAGAGTGTCCATCGAAAAATGCGCGTTAATCGCGTTTACGCGCAAACCCATGGCACCGTACCCTGTTCCTCTCAATGGCCAGGCTACCAAATACCAGAAGTCCCACCGCTTTTTAGGTGTGGTTATTGACAGGGATCTTTAATGGAGTCCCCACTGCATCTACCTGAAGCGGAGACTAAATTCGATTGTGCATATACTGAGGTTCCTGTGCTGAAAAACCTGGGGCACGTCGGTACGGTCCATGCTGCAGCTGTACAGAGCACTGTTTCCGGGCTTTTTATGGTACAGCTTGCCGGTTTTGGCGAGCACATGTAAAACAAACATTCGCACCCTCAAGAGTTTGCAAGGCCAGGCTCTACGGGTATGTCTCGGACTACCAAGATGCGCTTAGACTCACGCGGCAATCATGATTGCTAGAGACTGCTTGGTTCCAACATATATAACGATTGACAGCCTTAGAGCCCACATTCGACATCTGTGTCGCGTACGCAGTCATTACATTGCTGCTTTGCCAGCACAATTACCTCAAGCCACATTTTCTAAACTTGTTGCGACACATCAAAGCTACCTTCTGTTGGGCTTTACACCAGCAGCAACACCACTGTTACCCCTGTGGTTCCTACGACAATCACAAGTACGCCTCACGATTCCGGGAATAATGAAGAAGACCGGTAATTCAACAGTGGCTCTACGTCAGTTCACACTGTCATTACTGAACGAGACATATGAACAAAGAACGCACATTGACATCAATGGATCTGTCTCAGCCACCAGCTCCACAGGCGCTGTCGTCATCCCGGCCTTGCAAATTATAATTACTTTCAAAGTGCCCATATAACGACCTTTACGGCAACAGAGCTTGGCGCTCTACGTGCTGCTGTTAATTACGTTGCACAAGCCAAACCTCGAAAATGGGTCGTTTTATGTGACTCCAAGGCAGCCCTTCAGAGCCTGCAGTCAGCCTTACGACGCTAGGCCCATGACCAACTGGTGTTTGAGACCGGAGAGGTTCTCCATGAAGCCCTCATAAACGGACATGACATCATCTTCCAACGGCTTCCGGGGCACTGTGGCATCGTCGGAAATGACCTTGCGAACGATGCCGCCCGGTCAGCCCATAAAGAAACCCTGAAATTTCCTATACCCTTATCAAGGACAGATGCTGCGAGGGGTCTTCGTTTACTTGCTCAAACAAAGACTGAAGCTTTGTGGAACACCCCGATTTTCTCCAACTGCCGTCTTCACCGGTTGGACCCTACATTGAAGCTACAGATTTCATCGAAGTATTCCCGCCGTGATGCAACTTTACTGTGCCGCCTCTGGTTAGGGGTGGCTTTTACGATAGCCTACTCATTCCTGATAGGAATGTCTGACACACCGATCTGTGACTCGTGCAACTGTGAAGAGACGATTGTGTTTTTGAAGAGACGACGTGCTGTGTTTTTGTGATCTCTATGATAACGAACGCGACGTTCTTCAAAGAGTGTTAAACCGATTGGATAACAGACTATTTTCAGAGACTAAGGTTCTCGGACCATGGCCCCATGCGTCGCAGGCTTACAAAGCGACGCGGGCACTGCTACATTTCATGAAAATGACTGGCCTCAGTGACCGATTATAGGCGTGAAGTTATGGACATCCGTATGTACTCACACCGATAGTGCGTTCTTCCTTCCCTCTCCTTTCTTTTCTTTCCTTAAACCCCTTCCCCTGTGTAGGGTAGCAAACCAGACGTGCGTCTGGTTGACCTCCCTACCTCTCCTTCCTTCCTTTTCATCCTTCTCCTCCTCCTCACTTAAGAACGAAAGGCTCTGCAATATCGGCTCCTTGTTGATCCTTGTGGTGAGAGGGCTCAGGCTTTGCGAGGCTTTACTGATGGCATTTGCTGCATCATGCGTTCTATTTTGTACACTGCACGCGACCAATCAAGGGTCAGTATGCTTAGGACGTGCATGTATGTCTCATATATGACGGAAGTGCAGGCCAACGAGCTTGCTGCCGGTACGGGCATAATGCCATGCGGCACTGCTTCCTGTTGGCTGGTTTGGCCTCATATGATGATATGAAGACTTCCAGGCATATTATGCTGGCGTACAAACACAAGAATTACGTAGAGCTGCCTGACGACTTTGCTTTCATTCTACAGGCAGTATGGCTTGAAACTGTTGCAACACATAGTGTGCAAGCCTTTATTAGCCACCTTCGAATCATAAGTCGCCACACTAGAGCAAAGAAATTGTGGTATTTAACGTCCAGAAGGTACATACAATTGGCTATGAAGGACGCCGTAATGCAGCGCTCAGGATTAATGTTGACTGCCTGCAGTATAACGTGCACCAAAAGCACGTTACACTAGCATTTCTGTTCTTTCTTTCTTTTTTTTCATTCCGAATCCATCGGAATTCGGCCGCCGCGGTCGGTAATCGAACTCCCGGCCTCGTGCACAACGACACGACTCCAGAGCTACTTGGAACGCCTTTGCAGACTGCGTGACAGTGTCCACAGAAACAGTTCTGTATTCGATGTATGTGCGTGTGTGACTTTCTTTCGTTTTTTTTTTTCATTCTTCTTCTCTCTCCCACCTATCGCATCCCTTTGCAGCTCCCCTGGCACAGGGTAACCAACCGGAGATAATCTCAGATTAACCTCGCTGTCTTTCTTTTGCCCTCTCTCTCTCTCTCTCTCTTTGTCTCGGGCTGTTCCACAGCTGCAAAAGCGAGGTGGCGTAAAAAGTTGCAAGTTGTATGGAAGTTTTATGGGAATATTCTTATCAGGGGGTCAATTTGATAATAAGAGCACGAACATGCTTACGGCGAGGAATATGTGGGCCTTAACGCTCATGGACCATATTGGTCATATTCGTAGTCTTACATTTCCCGCCACTCGTTTACTTCTGAGCCTGCACGAAGCCACAGCGCATGGTCAATAAAAGCGTGCACGGCAGTCATCCTTCGGTGCCTCATCGTTCGGTATATATATATAGTATACATATACAAACGATGAGGCACAGCAATTCGAGCATTAACACTCAAAGGTATCTCTATACCAGAACGAAGGTAAAAAGAAAAAAAAAGAGAAAAATAAAAAGACAGGACACCAATGAACAATGTCACCATAAAAACTATTGGCTTCACTAACATATCTTGTCCTGTGTCAGATTTGCACAAAAAAAAAAGAAATACGGACTGTTTGCGCATGTCTTAATGCATAGACTTCTTCCGTTAGTATCGTGTCTATTGTAGATATCGAGGCCTATCAACCCGTGTAGTAAGCGCCACGCAGGGATCGCGTTACTTTTCTCTCCTGGAACTTTCTTTCTTTGGTTTCTTTTTTTTTGCCTAGTTTTGTCGCGGCTTCACGCGATCGCGTAACGCCGAGTGCACGTAAGAGAAACACAACGGCCGCCGAATTACGCGTCCCGCACAGCTCGCGATTTTCACTCGCACTGCATTCAACGCCTCCGCAGCTGGTTCTCCAAATCGTGCTCCATTCAAACGCGGCAGCTGAAACAACTTTGGTTCCAGCTATAACACGGCCCGCGCTGCCTCGCGAATGCAGGCGTACTGCTCGCATCGCTGCGGCGCCCGCCCTGCGGATCGCCACTTGAGCACGATCACCGAGAGCTCTCTACGGCTCCGCCATGTTGTTGCACCTCGCGTCAGCGTTTGCACGCGGCTCCGAATCGAACGCCGTTCTTTCCCGCACCATTACGTCCCATAAAAACAAGGAGACAGAGACGCGAAAGGCAGCGGGAAACACTTCAACGGGAGGTCTGTACTCAAAGCGCCAGCGTGCTTCTGCGGACCGCGGCGAGCTTAGGGCGTTACAGACACGTGAGGCTCTGTTTTGACAGCCCTGCAGGCGCTGCTGACGTAAGCTCTACGGATTGTGCGGAAGTCTTTAAGAGGCCGAGGATCCGACAGAGAGGCTTCTTTCAGGGGGCTTCGTAAAAGGGCGCTGTGTAGTGTCGCGAAGCGACGTGTTTTCACGTTGTTGGCGAATGGGACGAGAGGAGCAGCCACGCCATGGCGAAAGGAAAGATTTGAGGGGGCAAACATTGTTCAGGAATATATATATATATATATATATATATATATATATATATATATATATATATATATATATATATATATATATATATATATATATCGAATGTACAAATTCAGTAGGTTTACCTAATCGGGTGTGATGGACACCGATGCTGCCCCCGCTTCACGCGCCATTACAGTGCCTTTGCTAAATAGAATGGGGAGTTACGAACCCGTATACGACGCGAAACGTCAGGCTGAGGCACGAACCGTTTCAGGAAAGCGATAATTGTTTTAACATTAGGCGCCTTTAAAATGGTGATAATGTGACAATGCGCAAGCCCCCACGTGTGCTGAATCTGAAAGGTCAGCTACGCTACCTTTCTTTTGGTTCAAGCACGGAAGCGGCTTGGCATCTGGCCGGACTCCTAAGTGAAACCAAGGAGAACATGCTTGTATATTGAATGCAAATGTAGAGAACGTGCTATTGGACGTGCGTAGAACTAGGAATATAAAATGACTAAAAAAATTGCCCAACGCATGCCAGTCAGTACGATATAAATGATTTGCATTGACGTTATTGTGACCCTCATCTTTGGGTACTAGCATGCCGAAAATCTGCGCAAACAAGACACTTCACAGCACCACAGCATGACATGAGCATTTTCCGCAGGTAGGGAGGCTAACCAGATGCGAGTTTCAGATTTCCTCCCCAGCTCTGGAGTGGGATAAACAGGGGTTAGAAAGAGGGCAAAGAGGAAAAAAAAGTAACCCGAAAGGCGTTCTAATTGCAGGCGTTCACACAGGCCCGTCGATCTCAAGAAGCGCCTTCACGGCCTTCTGATGCGACGTTAAGTCCTCTTGATGTTGTAAAATTCTTTTTTTCCGACAGAGACTGATCCTCCTACTGGGACGACGAGGAAACATCGCAGAGCGACGAATTGACAGCAGTGATAATCAGGTGAAAGCGGTCACCATAAAAAAAAAAAAAAAACATGTACGTGTGATAATTTGGCATGTTAACGCCATCGTGGCCAGCATATTTTGGTACTGGCACGGCGAGAAGCTGTTTGCGGAACGTCACGTGTAAAGTCTCTTTATAAGCGTACAAGGATGCGCAATAAATAGATATGGAGGTAACAGCCCCAGACATTACATGACCTGCCCAGCAGTAGCTACGATAGTTTCAACAAATGCACTGAACAAATGCTCGGCACGCCGCCTATCCGTCAAAAATGGTTGAGCCTGATTTTCTTCATGGTACTCCAGTTTCACAAGATAAACCGATCTGTGTGAATCTACCACACTTCATGTGTTTTACAAGCTCTTGCCTAGTATAACGCTTTAAAGAAACTGTTAAAGCTGGCTTCTTCACATTAATGAGTCTTGTAAGGGGAAGCCAGCCCCCGCGGCACTCATAAATATCGCCACAGACAGAGAGAAAGACAGACAGACGCACATTGATATGTATGTGCATAACACTGATTACATCAATGTCTAGAAGCGGTGTGGTGCGTAGGGGAATAAGATTCGGCGATGGTTTTGGAAAAGAGCACACGACAAAGGACACTCACCTGTTGCATGCAACACTTCAATGGACAGTTGCTGCTACGAGCTCTAGAATTATTCCAGTTTCATCACCAACGTAGCTGATCGCACTATAGGACAAGTATGCGTCTTCTAAAGGCCTGAAATTGACTGTGAATTCCATGTACCAGCTTAATCGACCATACAACATTCCGATTCTCTAACACCCCTACAAGGTTGCCCTTTCCGGTTTGAATTCACGATGCCAATCGGGAGATGTCCACCTGTTGCCTGCACTCTGTATTACATGGCCTGCCTAACACCTCATTTACTTACGTTTTCTGACTAATACACACTGCCCGATTCTTACATTTCGAAGAGGTCCTCACCAGGCTTGGGCATTGCAGACCGACAAGCCCAATTCGTAGCTTTTATGAAGTGACTGTGGTGTCTGCAAAGTATTATATACAACCGATGTGTCCCACGAAAACAGCTGAAAATTCAAGCAAAAGCCCACCCGCTTTCCTTCTTGCAGGAGCCATTCGGCCCAACACAGAGCTCACATGACGCGCCTGCATGGTGCTACCGCTTCGCACGCAGCACGCCTGCTGCGCAAAACTGCTAACAGTGGTGAAACAACTGGAGTTTCCTGCGAAACGGAATGCAGAATCGCTTCAAGAAATGTACCACGCTGCAAGAAGTGATACAAAAGAAATGATGCGGGGTTGGTGAAGAAATTCCGGGGAAGGTACGCTCTCGCCTTCCATATGGAAGGCGGCAAGAGATGGGCGTTGGTCGAGGCAAAGAGGGAGAACCTTGGCTACGGGAAGGGTAGTTCACCTCCTCCAACGATATTTTAGTTGTTTTAATCTCGGCTACTACGAAACCTTTTTAAAGAAATATTGCTGTAGAACGTTCGCTGGATGGATGCTTTGCAACATCTAATGTATAACAAATGTCTCCGACGGGGCCTTCTGAGGCTACGCCTGCCAATCTTGTCATGGAGCGAACAGCTATCAATCCTGCGCTTCCCGACAAAGCTTCGTCTCGTGCGTAACAAGAAATGGCCATCCGCATTTAATCATGACCAAGGTGACACGAAGTGTAGAAGTTTGACGAAAGAACGCCACTGCAACCGGTATCGAACTTGGAACCTCCTCGCGTGCAAACTGACGCTCGAGCCAACTGTGCCACATCTGTGCTACGAGAACTGCGACGATGCGCGATCATAAAAACGGCAATGGCTCCCGGGGCACCCGTTGTGGTCAGCGCCACTGTTCGCGAGAGATTATTTTTAAAACAGAAATGAGGTGATCGAAAGCAGGAGGCGGAGAAAAGAAAGGGAGGAGGCAGGCATGTATAGAAAAGCGTCTGGTTGGCTGCCCTAAGCTGTGGGACAAGAAAAAAGGAACAGAAAGAAGATAGATAGATAGATAGATAGATAGATAGATAGATAGATAGATAGATAGATAGATAGATAGATAGATAGATAGATAGATAGATAGATAGATAGATAGATAGATAGATAGATAGATAGATAGATAGGGGGGAAGACGGGCGGTGAATTCGTGGTTCGAAGTGCACAAAGCGTCTTCATTGCCTTGTAAACCAACGATCGGTGGGGTCAGTGTTTGAGTAGCGCCTGCATGTACAGTTGCCGATCATACAGCCTTCGGAATACGTTTGAGAGTGTTTGATACTGATTGTCTGTGTGATTCAAATCGAGGACAGCTGTACAATAAAAGTTCTCTTCGCAGCTGCAGACATCGCACGCTTCACTGTTGGTCATTCTAATTAGTGTAAGAGTTGGTAGCCTTTGCCTAGCAGTTGCCTTTGTGATTACAAATCCTAAACGTAGCCGTCGCACACATATGTCGATACGTACAGCTTACGTATACGAACTCTGTATCTAGAGCCCAATGTTCTTTATACAAGTTGCCAAAAATAGACAATTTCATATAAGCGTAAGATTCTGCAACCATGCACCAAAAACCGATATCGAAATATTGCGAATCATATGTGTTACATTGTCTGAAGCGGAAAAAGATGATGTATTAGTTTACAGCCTAGATGAAATCATTAAAGTTTTACGCGATAGTTGCTCAAAAATTGCTAGGTATAATGGTCAGCATTGTATAATGTGCAGTTTGCTCTACAATAGAGACTTTTAGCGTGTCCAGTATTCCGGCAAGTGCGGGTGGTTTGCCGGTTTAGCGGGGGCGTAAACGTGAGCGGCCAGATTGGTGGCGCCAGCTGGTGGTGCAAAGCTCAACCACACAAACACAGCTAATTACTAAATTCTGCTTAGCTGCTGGTGTAAATAAATATTCGACAGTGGCGTAATCGTGTTCACAATTACGCCGCTGCCAAAATTTGCACCACTAGCGAAGCAGGATATAGTGGGTTACTGCAGTTTTAGCTCTGTGTTTGTCTGGTTGAACTCTACGCTACCAGGCGGCTGTAGCGATCTGGCTACGCCCCCGCAAATCCGCCAATCCGCCCTAACCGCTCCCGTTTACTAGAATAGCGGACAGGCTAAAAGTCTCTAATAAGACATCATGGCGCTATCTTTTGAAAACCAATTACGAAGATCTGCAATAATGCAATGGAATGCCAGAGGCCTACGAGGCCGCCTCGCAGACTTTCGGCAATGGATGTTCAAATACCAGTTTCCCGTAGCCGTAATATGTGAACCAAACATGACGTCTTTACTACGCGTATCTGGATATGTGCCACTGTTGTCAAGGAATGACCACAATTTAAGCAAAGTGCTCACTTTTGTTCGTCGGAATTTAACGTGCCTTCGTAAAGACATTCCTACACACGCTTCCAACGAGTACGTTTGCATAACGCTGAAGTACAAGCGGCGCACATTCTGAGTAATTGGCGGATATATACCCCCAACACCGAGCATAGAGTGTTCATATTTGCTGTCCATACTGAAAACTTGTCCGGGTCCCCAGATAGTCATCGGCGACTTTAATGCCCACCATCCCATGTGGGGCTCTGCTTCGACGAACGCCCGCGGAAGAGACTTGGCTGTCTTCATGCTTAGTCAAGGCTTGATATCAAGGTGATCAATGATGGCTCGCCAACATACCTTCGAGGCTCTTACTACAGCAGTTGTCTTGACATTGCGTTTGTTTCAAAAAGCTTGTTGTCTGCTACACGATGGTGCACTGATCTCGACACCCATGGAAGTGACCATGTACCAACATATATACGGTTGAAGTGGTTACATCCCCCATCTCCGCACACTGTGCGTTCTATCGATTGGCCAACATTTCGAGAATCTGTGAACACCGCATGTCAAGCCATCCAAGCACCATCCAATATTGAAGATGTCATCGCGACAACATTACGCGACACAACAAAACACATCAGCGCACCTTCACCTAGATCACCTATAGATGAGCAGTACGAGCGACTTCGCGCGATACGGCGTCGAGCAGAACGGAAATACAGAAGGACCAAATCACCATTAGACGTCACTACATCACGCCGGGCGCAGCGTGATGTCCTGCGCCACCTTGACAAACTTGAAAAACAACGCTGGAGGTCATTCTGTGGCTCTCTGGATCCGAGAAAAGCTCTCTCTAGAATTCGGAAAATTGTACGAAGCCTTCGCTCGCCTCCACAACAGCTTCACCCGTTCAGCGCTGTGGCCGTACGGCAAGGCCGGCGTGAAGTTGAGGTCGCCGATGACTTCTGCAAATTACTTGTGAGCTCCTCTAACGATATACCAACGCAATCACGACTGACTTTCCCACCATCTAGTGATCACCGTCTGGACGCGCCTTTTCTATGCACGAGCTCGACGCTGCGGTATCTACTTCCCGCCGGTCAACTTGTCCAGAACCAGACGAAATTACATACTCCGCGATTTGTCATCTTGGAGTAGAAGCTCGAGAAATTCTCCCGACGCTCTACAACTCTACGTGGGACACAGCAACTGTGCCTAATCACTGGAAGTGCAGTCGTCTTGTGGCTTTGCTAAAACCGGGCAAATACCCACATGATCTCTCACATTATCGGCCAATAGCCTTGGCAAGCTGTGTCGGTGAAGTGATGGAGCGGATGGTACTGAGCAGACTGGAATGGCTACTCGAGAAAAGTGGAGGACTTCCTGATTTTATCAATGGATTCAGTAGAGGCCGATCGTCCATTGACGGTGTGATCGACCTAGTATCTTCTGTTCAACAGGAAAAGAGACGCCGTCGTCTGGTATGCGCAATATTTCTGGATATCAAAGGTGCCTACGACAACGTTTTCCACCTTTCGATTCTTCGAGCGCTTGAGGATATTGGAGTTGGTGGCCGGATGTATGCATGGCTGCAGAGTTACCTCAGTGGCCGCACCATCATCATGTCCACTTCGGATGGCGAGACTGATAGACATGACGTTCGCAGGGGTGTTCCGCAGGGTGGTGTCCTTAGCCCAATATTATTCAATATCATACTGATGGGCCTTGTAGACGAGCTACCTGAAACAGCGCGTATCAGTACGTACGCGGATGATATCTGTATCTGGTCATCTGGGGTCACACGTCCACAAGTGCGTGCAAGGCTCCAACGTGCGGCTACCATAACGGCGAAGTACTTGCGCCGTAGAGGCCTGCAACTTTAACCAACTAAGTGTGCAGTCATGGCATTCACGTGCAAATCAATGTCAAATTATCCAATCGTTGTCGACGGAACGGCGCTCCCTTTAGTCACCCACCACAGATTTCTTGGCGTGATAATAGACCGCAGTCTTTCTTGGACCAAACATGTTACTGCGCTTAGGGCTAAACTGACCAACTTCATACACGTCCTTCGTGTAATATCAGGATTGAGATGGGGCCCCTCTGAGCGAAGTTTGCTCCAAGTGTACCAGGCACTTTTTGTGGGCTACATACGCTACAGCATGCCTGTGTTATCTAACATGGGGTCATCTTGTATACGCACGCTGGAGAGCCTTCAGGCACAAGCACTACGGATATGTCTTGGCTTGCCACGCTGCACGTCAAATAAGGGCACAATACCGGAAGCACGGGCTTGTCCAATCGACATATACAGGTCTTGTAAACCTGTGCGAACCTATCTTCGCCTGCTAACCAGACACCCACACCATCTACTGTCAACACTTCCAAGCACCAACCTTGACTGTGGTTTTTCTAAAGCTATTGCATGTCATGCAAGCATTATACCTGCAAGATTCCAGGCCACCGACATCCCCGCAACACCTCCATGGACATTTCCAAGACCACTAGTGAGGCTTCAGATACCCGGAATCATGAAGAAATCTCACGTTTCCTCCACTGGCTTGAAACAGCTCACCCTGTCCCATACATATACATTATATAGTGGGACTCTACAAGTATATACCGATGGTTCGGTCACGCCATCTGCCACAACGGCCGCATTTGTCATCCCACAACTTGGAATTACTCGACGATTTAGATTAGGCCACAAATCGACATCTGCGGCTGCGGAACTTGTGGGAATACGGGAGGCTGTCCGTTTTATGAGAACGCAGACACCTCATAAATGGACGATATTGTGCGATGCCAAATCAGCGCTACAGGCTCTAAAATGTTTTTTAAAGAAAGGGCCATACTACCTGCTCGTGCTGGAAATCGTCGAACTTCATCACAGTGCCGAGTTAAGTGGCCACGGGATCACCTTTCAATGGGTGCCTAGTCATTTTGGTGTTTTTGGCAATGAACTCGCGGACAGTGAGGGAAGATCGGCGTCCTCTTCCTCTGATGAAGTACGGATTGCCTACTCGCGACCTGACACCAACTCCATGATCAAGGCACTCATGCAGGACCTTACAAAAGCTTACAGAGCCCACTATGACAACATTTACAGACGTCTACATATGTTTGACCCAGACGGTAAATTCTGTTTGCCCCCGAAGCTTACACGGAGCAAAACATCATTGCTACACAGGATTCGGCTCGGCGTTGCTTTCACCCGTCGCTACACGCACCTCATCGGCCAATCGAACAGCCCTGATTGTGATCACTGCCAGACGCCTGAAAGACTGCAACACCTACTGTGCGACTTCCCAGCATATATGCTGGAGCGAAGGACGTTAGAAAGTTTCTTAGCCAGCGTTGGCAGGCAACCACTGTCGGAGGAAGCTATTCTCGGCCCATGGCCTGACAATGCAATTTCAATACGTGCAACAAAAGTATTGTTGAAGTTTCTGCAGGACACCAAGCTCGACGAGCGGCTCTATCAAGAGAACTGTCTCATGTACATAAGCACTCACCACTTCTCTTATCATCATCATCCATCCCAATACTTTCACTCCCCTTCCCTTTTCCCCAGTGCAGAGTAGCAGACTAGAGCGCACTAGCTCAGGTCGACCTCTCTGTCTTTCCTATCAATAAATCCAATTCAATTCAATTGCATCTTTATATCGTTTTTATTCCGACTATATACAATTGCAACTTTATGCTACTTTTTTATTTTCACAATTTTCTTTATTCTGTTAAATATAGACCGAGTAACTCAAAACATTCAAGGGCGCCTAAGCACTTCTTTTAAGTTGCGAATGCGAAAGAAATATTTTCTACTTGAGCACCGCTGAGTGGCCCTTCGAGTTATGAACTCCTCGTCATGAATCAGAGCGCAAATGACGTTATGGATCGGAGTGCACAGGCCTACGGCCGAGGATGCGTTGATTTAGCCCATTGGGTAAGACACTCGGCGTCTGAGCGTGGGGTCGTAGGTTCGAAACTCACTTCTGCCACTCATTCCTTTCGAATATATTCTGTTTGTTATACTTTAATTTTTTATAGTGATTACGATAGATACGAAGTTAGAACGCAGGCGAGAGCTTGCGCGGACAAGGAGCGCGCGCATAACACAGGCTTCCGAGAGCGAGGGCGACGTGGCGTTGCGGCCATGCGCTCTCCCCTCACGCAACACCCAGCAGGTATTCCCTTTGGCCCGCTCTGATCCGTCGAGGTGGGCACGTCACGTGGCATTGCAACCAATGGGAATCCAGGTCTACAGACGCCGGCTTTTTCGCTTAATAGGTCATTTGATGCTTTCGAATCAACAAGTTGATCACGGCAACTGGTAGATTTTAACTTAGACTTTTAGATGCGACAAACCTAATCAAACTGCTTCACTGGAAGACGAAGGAAGCCTATTTCTTCGTTCCTGTGCGGGTAGGTGGAAACACTTGAGATAAAGCTGTTTCTAATAAATGAACGTGGTGAGAAGGCGTATTCCGTTTCCGTCATCATTTCAGTGCAGGTAAGCAGCGGTGTTGGGCTGTGACCTTCGTCACAGAGTCATTCGCGGTGCACTGTATACTGCAGTGAACGAACTTCTCGGTTCAGCAGAAAAAACAAAGTCCGTATGTTGAAACTCATGGGAGCAGACAAGAAGAGAAAGAAGACGGCTGGCTCCAGAGGCGCGCGCGCTACAAGATGCAATAAAGAAAAAGAAGAATCTTGATTTCGTTCGCATCGAACGCAGCTGTCTCGTCTCGTTTCTGCAACATGGTGCCGTGACCAGGATAGCGGCTACTCCTCTTCCGACTGGCCACGGAATACCAGAACGACGGACTGGCCACAGAAGACGGACGAAGAGGAGGCCCGCAGGCGAACCAACGGCAGCGAGGCGAGACATCGACAGCAAGGAGCGGCACAGACACAGAGGGCGACCAAGACTCCGATGACGTTTCGCCGCTAGAATCTGTAAGCGACCAGCAGTTTCCTCAATTAGTCAAGATGAACAGAGAAGTGATTATGAAAAAGCGAAAAACGCTGAGGACGCAAATAACTAACTTAGTGAGCGATGCTGAGAAGAAACTGGAGGAAAATCAGGATCCTACAGCGATGTCGCTGATAGCCAGCCAGATCAAAGGTATTGCAGACTCGCTAAAAAAAGCAGACGAGCAGATGGAGCAGTTCGTAACACCCGAAACAGCTGTCTCCGAATTTGCGAAGACCACTGAGTACGAGTTAAAGATAATAAGTGCTCTGCACAGCATCAACGCGTACCTTTCTCGACAAGAAATGCGGGAAACAGCGAGGGAGCTATCCAACTTTAATGGCGAAGCTAGAAAATCGCAGCAAGCAACAACAGTGAAGCTGCCAAAGCTAGAAATAATGAAGATTGACGGCGATAAAATGAAGTGGCAGAGATTTTGGCGGCAATTTGAAACAGCTGTACACGAAAGAACCGACTTGAACGAAAATCAGAAATTTACGTACCTTCTGTCATCACTAACCGGAAAAGCGGCAGCTGCCGTGGAGGGACTACAGTTTTCCGACAGTAACTATGGCAATGCCATTGATCTACTCAAGCAGAAGTACGGAAAAGGATGACGTGCTGGTAGAAATGCATATGAAAGAATTAACTAACTTGAATAGAGTAGCAAGCTGCAATGACCATGACGGTTTAAGAAAGCTGTCACAAAAGGTGCAAGTGCACATACGTGGATTGGAATCCTTAGGATTGAAAAGCGAGTCCTATGCATCGATGTTGCTTCCGATTCTGAAAAGAGCCTTGCCAGTGGATCTGTACATTGGATTCCAGTTAAAACAAAGATAAGTGATCAACAGATCTCCAGCACAAGATCAGAACGTGACTTTACGTCAAGAAGATATTCTTAGGTGCTTGATGAAATACATAGAATATCAGGTAGAGTGCAGAGAGGAATTGTCGACAGAAAAGAGAGAAAGCTACGGCAACAGAACTGAGAGTAAGCAGCAGACAAGAACCTATAATTTTCATAGTACAGCTGCAAAGTTTTGCATATTTTGCGAGAATACTACTCATTATACTGATGATTGTAGGAGAACGATGCCTTATGACGATAAGAAAATGAAGCTCAAAGAGGCAAACAGATGTTTCCGCTGTACCAGGCTACGCCATACTGCTAAAATATGTAAGGCAAACATTAGCTGCAAGATATGTCGAAAATGGCATGCGACGTCTATGTGCCGAAGCAAAGAACTGACGGCACAGTGTACAGCATCTACTCCGGGTGAAATTGAAAATCTGGAAGAGAAAACATCTACTTGCCAGTTTATGAACCTCACATCAAATGTTTTTCTGCAGACTGCAGTTGAATTAGCAGAAGGTAGAAGACAGTCATGTTGTTGTCATGTTCTGCTGAACGTCAGGGCAAGCCTCGAGGAGCAGTATTCTCAGGAGAAAACGGCACTCCTCTCTGAGCAGATGGTACGTACCAAGGAGCTGCTGAGCAAGCATGGGGAAGAAGTGGAGCAGCTAGAGAAAACGGCGGAGGCAAGGCTAGCTGACGAGCGGAGACGCATGACGGAAGAGCTGGACGTCCTCCGTTGCAGCCTCCGGGAAAAGGAGCAGGCTCTTAGCCGGTGTGCCAACGAACAGCAGGCGAAGGCTTGTGCCGAAATGGCAGAGCTTATCAACAAACACGGTGAAGTGGTCCGAAAACTGTCCTCTGCCCTCGAGGTAGAACAGAAAAAGACAGAGTCACTCCGCAGTGCACTTGATTCCCTCAAGAAAGAAACGGACAAAATCGTAGAGCTTGCAGAGAGAATCGCAAGGGCCAGCTTGGGCTCGACGGTTGAGCAAAGCACTGCAATTAGACGACTTGCAGAAGAGAATGCGACGTTGCGACGAGAGGCGGAAACGGCACGCGCCGAATATGAGTCTATGCTCTCTGAGGAGAAGTCTAGGCTGAAAGATGAAGTGGAGACTGTTCGTGCAGAGTACGAGCTTACACTGCAGAATCTTGAGGAGAAGCTCCGAGGGACCGAGTTCGACCACAGGAGACATCTGAAGGAACTGCTTGCAAGACAGAAGCAGTACCAGGAAGAAGTGAAGTTGAAAGACGAAGAGCTACTTCTACTGAAGCACGAAGTGGAGCAGTACGCTGACACGCTTGGCTCGCAAAGGTTGAAGTATTACCAGGAGCTGGAAAACATAGAGCGGAGTCTGGAGGCCAAGCACGCTGCCGAGATCGAGTCACTCAAGTCAGAGCACAGGGAAAACATTGAGGTGCTGAGAGAGAGTCTGCAACGAGAGCTGCTGGTACACCATATTCATCAACTCACGCTGCATGGAGGAATAAGCGTCACATTATCTAATTACTGGATAATACAAGGAAGACAGCTACTGAAGAAGATAATTCAGGGATGTCGAAAGTGCCAACGATTCGACGCCAGACCGGTGCACCAAGAAACAGCCCCACTTCCTGCTGACAGAGTCAACGAGCAACATCCATTTAAAGTAATCGGTGTGGATTTAGCTGGTCCGTTACTTGTAGAAGAGACGATAAAAAGCACTACAACACAGTATGTTGCAATATTTGTATGTGCTACTACACGAGCTGTGCATCTAGAAGTTGCGGACAACACGACAAGAGAAGCATTCTATCATGCATTCCGAAGATTTACAGCGAGACGAGGGTTAAGTTGCACCATTTACAGTGACAACGCAAGGACGTTCAAGAAGGCCAACAGAGACATCAACCGTATGATTACAGAACTACAGGAAGAAGTCTCCAAAAGAGCAAGCCAAGGATATCAAATCAAATGGAAGTACATCGCAGAACAAGCGCCTTGGTTAGGAGGCTTTTATGAAAAGATGGTACGAAGCATGAAATCAGCAATGAGGAAAGTTATTGGAAAAAGACTGTTATCAAGAGAACAGATGCAAAGAACAACAACTGAAGTTTAAGCTATCCTTAATACCTGGAAAGCATAGGATTAAAGACATTACCGAAGTTGAAGAAAGGTCAGCATAGAAGAAATGTACAGAAATAGGCAAAACATTACGAAAGATTGGTGGAAAAGATGGAACAGGGAATATCTGAAAGAACTGAGAGAACATTGTAACGCAAGAAGTCAACAAAGACAGTGAACCAAGGACATATCGTTTTGATCGGCGCACGCACTCCTAGATGCTTCTGCAACCTCGCTAAGGTCATTGAAGCATATTCTTACGTCAATGTGAAGCCGCGCTCCTGTCTCTTAAAAACCAAAGGAAGACTCGTTCGGAGACCTGTGCAACATCTCTACGCACTTGAAGGCTGCTTCCAATGAGAAGAAAACTTTTCGCGGCCGGAAGCTGTTGAAACTCATGGGAGCAGACAAGAAGGGAAAGAAGACGGCGGGCTCCAGAGGCGCGCGCGCTACAAGAAGCAATAAAGAAAAAGAAGAATCTTGATTTCGTTCGCATCGAACGCAGCTGTCTCGTCTCGTTTCTGCAACACCGTACATTTAGATTTCACTTGAATGAGAAACAAAAGAGAGGAGAGAGATCTATTCACTGTTAGCACCTTTGACCCTAGCGATTATCTTGCTGCCGCCGCCTCATTTCGATTGCCTAACTGTCTTCCCAAACATCAGTGATCCGCAGCTAACAACATAACCACAGAACCGCACCCCCGCCCTCTACGGTTGATACTGCATCCAGCGACTCGCTGTATATACTTTTCGTGATCTTCTTCTGCCACCAAGTTTTGGGCCGGGTCAGCCAATAGCAATTACCGCATTACACAAGCCTAACCGGCTATCATCGTCCGCTGATTCAAGAGGACGGCTGAGGGAGGCACGATAGCGATCTTCCCAATAAATCTCCGGGGCATACACACGCCTCCCCCCACAGACGCAACCAGAGGGACGCCGATACAATAGCAGCAAAGTCACTTTATCCGAGCGCAGAGAGGGGTGATTAGGATGAGTTTAGGGATTAGCGCACCGATCAGCGCCAGTGCCGTTTCGAGGACCTACGGGCCGGACTCGGCGCTCGGGAGAGCACGAAGCGACGGGAGAAGCGGGTGCTCACTCGGGTTCAGGTGATCATCGTCAACGACGTCATCATCGAGGCGACCAAGGAAGATTTCTCATCATGCGACAGAGTTGTGGAGCAGGTTCACTGAGGCGTGACGTAGTAACGCCACGTAGTGGAGAGAGAGAGAAATAAAAAAAGAGGGAAAGCAGGAGGTAAACCTGAGAATTTCGCGGCTCTATATACACTTGATATTGAAAGACGCCACTGAGGTTTCCGGTAATACATTTCTTTTTGTTTATTTTCTGTTTTCTGTTTCTATCTCTTTCTTTAGTGTTTATGGAAGGGGTGGGGCGGAGGTATCGCTTCTGCTGTCCAACACAGGTATTTGTCAGAAACGGAGAGAGAAATAAGGAAAAAAAGGGACAGGGAAATTAACTATGGTCACGCCCGATTAGTTGCGGTTCTTGTTGTTCTTTGCCCTCTTCCCTCCCTCGTCAAAAGATTTTGTCCTACCATGATCTGGAGATCACTGTCAGCGCAAATGCTTGCCTTTAAACTTGTTGCTTCCGCCCCTGTACACGGTTTATATAGACTTAAAAATCCGTGGATAACAGATTCTAGCAAAATGTCTTGCAAGACACGGCGGCACTCTGTTGTGGCATGAGCAATTTCGAAGTCTAGTACAAAGTATTCAAGTGGAGGGTCAGTTTTCATTGCATCGTTGTCATTAAGAGGGTCAGTTTCGTATGCACCGTTCGCGGTAACCAATGTACCAAGTGCTGGTGGTCATTACACATCGTTTATTACAAGTTCGTACATATTAATGTCATAAGCATAGTGTCAGCAAACAGTGGTAGGTGACGAGAATGTCACACGATAGTAATAAAACAAATATTTAAAATGATTCCAAGAAACAAATACTGCTACGCCACATGGCCTTAAAAAGATGCATGAGGATATTGCCGTGTGACGTTTGGTCCGACGCGCTGGCGCGCTATAGTGACTGAACGTTTTAGCCGCTGGTTTAGCCAATCAGCGTGCTCTGAAAGTGGCATCCGCGAACGTGGTCGTCCGAGAATGTGGTCGCAGGTCCAGATCCGATGGGGCATGCCAACGGTAAAATTATGTAACCCTGCTATATATCTATAAAAAAATAGACGATATTTTATCGCAGTCCTGAAAAAAATGGCATATTTAAGTGGTGCGAATTTGTTATAGTAAGTAATTGTTTTCCTTGCAGTGTGCGACGCGTTCTTGATTTGCTTTCAAGAAGTCGAAGACCAGTATAAGCAAAACAGTGCGTGACAGTCAGTTTGATGGGCTGTAACCATGAGGTCACCGAGTTCCCGAGCCGGTCCCACTTGCCAACCAGGTGGGAGAAAGGCTTCCCTAATTCCCCCCCCCCTCCCCCAAGCGCGTCCTCGTTTGGCAAACTACTCGAGAATCCGCCGCGGCGCAAGAACCTGCGCCACAAGGGCCGCCTCCACTCGGCAAACTTCATTTTGTCTCACTTGCACTGCCTTCACGGAGCGAGCAAGAAGGAAAAAAAGAAAGGGTGGCACAAGGCGCGCGCTCTCAGTAGCCTCCGGAGCGCGCGATCGAAGGAGGCACGGACCTCCCGGAAAGAGGCTCGGTCGGGGCCGCAGATCCGGGCTTGATCCGACAAATCTTGCTGCTTAGCTCCGCTGACTCGCCGCCCCCGCCGCAGCCGACGTGGTAGGCCGGCCGCGGGCGGACTCTCGCCGATGCAGGCCGGCCGACACGAAAGGGCGCGCACGCACATACACGGAAAGCCCGAGCTCGCACGGCGTCACGTATATAATGGTGCCGCGCACAGCGGCAGTCGCGCCCGCCATGCCGGTGCCGGGGCCAGTCTCGCTGGCAGGACCGAAGGCCTCTTCCAATTGAGGTGAAGCCTGCTGCCTTTCTCGCGCTTCTCCGGTGGAACACAAGAACGAGTCGAGGGAAAACGAGAAAGAAAGAGGCCTGCTTCGGCGGCCTTCTTAATTAGGTTTCTGGTCCGAGCCGCCACCGCTGGTGGCGCGGGACGCTGCTTCTTCGCTTGACGCCGTAATTAAGTAGTGCTCCTCCGTTGTCTCCTTCGAACCCCCCCCCCCCCCCCCAGCTCCTTCTCGTTCTCGATCTAGACGAGCCCGGCTCCTTTGTTCACCGCACTTTCTCGACCAGCCAGCAAGCCAGGCCCCGTCCTCTCATTCCGCGAGCTTGGCCTCGCGTGATGGCTTCTCTTCCCCTGATTTCCTCTTTGTGCGCGCCTCTTCTCGCTGGCACGTAATACGCGTGGCTTCCGCGCTGGCGGCCGCTGAGACGACGGGAGAAGGACTCCCTGATTACGCGGGGATTGAGAGAAGATCCCGCGGAGAATCGGACCGCCCGAGAAGAGCTGAAAAGACACCGCCACGAAGAGAGAGAGAAAGAGAGCGGTGACGGATAGAGAAAGTGAAAGAGGCGCGGCATTGGCTGCACTGTGGTCCTAGAGCAACGTGGGCCCGAGGACCCGGCGTTCTTCCGTGAGAAATCATGCATGTGCGTCGGAAGGAGGCACATGCTCAAGCTGCGACTGAGACTATGAAAATACCAAGTGATTCTATATATTCAGTGACAGCTGTATCAACAGATCGCCTTGAGTCGCTGTGAAGTAAGCTAGCTGCATTTCTGAAAAGGAAGTACAAATAGAATTTTTTTTTTCAATTCGTGTGAAATACATTGTCCGTATTAACGAAAACGTTCACATACTCCATAGAACTGCTCATAAGAGCACACGTAGCCCATCCGATCGCATTGTTGCAGATACTATTAGCGAAGGCAGATGGTCAACCGCAAACCGCACTTACGAACGAAAAGCTTTGTGAATCCAGCGTGATGAAGTTGGAAGAATTTTTGTGTTCGCTTGAGATAACAATTAGAACGCCGATGATAGCCTTAAAGGAAGACCAAATTACTTTTGGCGTGTCGACTTAGCATCAGCAATCCATGAAACGGCCCTCGCACTTTTTTATCAGAATGGGAACAACAAAAAAGGGCACTCTCGATGGCGCCGCGCGGATCAGTTTATCTCGCTAATATTTTGTGCTTGTCGTACGATATACAGATCCCCCAATTAGCTCACTTACGGCGTCGACTCATTGTGTACGGCGTTCTGCTGCTAAGCTCGATGTCGAGGGTTGGATGCCCAGCCATAGCGGGCGCATTCCAGTGGTGTCGAAGTGCGTGAAAATTTGGAGGCTGAATTCACAAAGCATCCGTTCGTTACTTACTTAATTTAAAGTCAACAACTTACAAAGCTCACTGCAGGGGCAAGCGCGAAAGGCAATCAAGTCTGACAAAGGCCCTGTACCTCCGCATTTCGTGACAGTTCCCATGCGTCGAGTTCAGCGCAGTCAAAAAAGGAAAAAAGTGCCCTTAATATTCCTGCCTCTTTGTCATTGCTTTCCGTGATTGCCATGCCATGCTGATATTAACCTAAGTGTTAATGCATGCTGTAACACAAGGGTGGCGGCGTATAGGAGGGTAATGAATTAATGCGTTCGAGTTTCTGAGAAAAATAATAATTACAAGTCCTAGTTTCGCCCGACAGGCGAAAAATTGATTATGATATCAAATTATTTGCTACACGAAGTTAGGTTAGTCGTTTTATTTAGCTACATAAACGGCGTTAAAGTATCGCTTACTAACTAAATTAACGAGCACGTTGTCGCGCGCGCCTAGGAAAACACGAACACATCTAACTCGATGACCGCGCACACTCGCTGTCAGAACGCTGGCGCGATGAAGAGCGGCAGCAGCGGCGAGCGAATTCCCCTTCGTGCCGCCTTTCGCGTGAACCCAAACTGGGCGCGCGGGAACACAGCAGCGCACATCAAACCATCAGCCATCTCCTGTCGGCTGGCCTTCGAACCCAGCGCAGATTGCCTCCACGGCGACGCCCAGCCGCCGCAGCTGGAGATGTGCACTATATAGCTGACCTCGTGCCCCCCTCCGCGACAATGTGCAGGAGTGTGTTCCTAGCTGTCCGCTGTATTTACATTGTTCGTCATATTGAGTGCACGCACTCGTACGGTCAGGCCAGTTCGTTCTACTTACCGCATTCGCACAATGTTAATAAAAGTAGGGAGAAAGGTTGCTTAAAAGTTATCCATTACATTTTAGTAATAGCTCAATTACTTTCTTCGGCAGTAGCTGATCACTGTATTTAGTGACATTTTTGAATTCAGTAATTGTAATCGGTTACTTTTTTTCTGTAACTTTTACAAGTCTGTTTTTGACCAGAATAGATGCAGTAAGCCACCACTGTGTTCGCATTATTCGAAACCCAATTTTCTGAAACGATCCTCGACTCGAAGCGCTTCCTCCACTTCACCCAGTTCAACACAGCGCCATCCGTCGACTGAGTAAGAGGCAACGCTTCTAAATAATTACCGTGGATTCTCAATTAAGCGCAGTGACGCCTTCTGTCGAGGGTCGGTGTTGCAATCCACTTGAGTTGAGGGGCTTTACTTGAGTGGAGTTGGATCGTTGAATGGAGGAAAGTTCTAGAATTCGGGGTAAGTACGTTAGCGCGCATGCGCTAATCACGCAGTGCGCTTTCTTACGCACGATAACTTCACCGGTGAGCCGATTTCTCCGGGACATTGTGAGTCTTACAATTTACTACGTCACGGAACAGCCGAGTCGGCGGGAAAGGTATCGCGGAAGGTTTGTGACACCAACCACGATGTAGTCTCCAGGTGCCCATGGATATTGGTGTCCCGCAGGAGTCGCACTGATAACTTAACGACACTGCAGTCACGCGTCGCCTGAGCTACTTTCGTTCGGCGAGGGGACCACGCCGCGCCACCCTGTGCCTTTTCTGGACTCGGATCAAGGCTTGCTTTCACTAATTATTTCCGTATACGCAGGGTGTGACCGCCGACGAGACGAGGAAACGGTAGACATCAACAAAGAGGCGTGCTGCTGGCTACCAGGAGCATTTTCCGAGGAGGGGCCCCCATACGCGACTCAGATGTCCTTCGTTTGTCCTCGTCGTTTCTCTTCTTGACAACCCACCCATTTACGTCTCCCTCCTTCTCTTTTCTTTTAGACCCCGAGTCGGAAGAAAAAAAAATGAAAGCTAAGGAAATTGTGGACACCTTGGGCACCACCAGTACGAGTAACAGCGCGTCAAGGGGAGAGAGAGGAGAGAGAGAGAGAGAGAGACAAAAAAGTTTTACATGTGAAATAAAGAAGGGCTGCCGCGGGGGCACCAGCGGAGAGAAAAGCATCCGTCCAGACACGCCGAAAAACGCCCTATCCCTGGGTGCTGCACTGCAGCGCGGAAGAATAACGAGACGAGAGGCTGCAGAGGAAAGAGCCACACCGAAGCGGTTGAGAAAAGAAAAAAAAAGAAAGAAAGCGAGGAAGAGAGAGAAACGACAAGGGAACAGGGAAGGAAGCGCGGCAAAGATGGAAAAATAAGGCACGGGGACGGAGAGCGATGCCGGTCCCGGCCAGCAAGCGAGCGATCGCGTGGGCCGTATAGAGGGAAGAAGCATCGACATAAAGGATAGCCGGGATCAAGCGGTCGGGGGCCGCTGCTGGCGGCAAGCGGCCATTTTAATGGCCGCCCAGCAACGTAGGCGCGCGCGCGCGCGCGCTCGCGGCCTCCTCCGGGTCTGATGGGGGCGACTCATCACTTGCGGTTCAACGGACGCCCTTCCTCGCCCACTCCGCGCCATCGGGCAAACCAGTCGGTTCTCCTGTCCTTCGTCCGCCACTCCTGGCGGACTAAACACCGCACGACACAAAACGGCACGACAATCGCCTCCCACCGACCTCCTCGGCCCCCTCACACATGTCCACCGTCCCGTCACTATAAATGCATGTACAGGGTGGACACCCTTCTCTAGGTGGTGTGCCTCGGTGCGTTCTTTTTTTTTTCTTTGTTTTCTAGGGGGGGGGAGGGGATGGAGTGAACTCGGTACACCGTGCAAACACGAGCACTATGAACAGTCAAGCAAACCAGCCAGCCGGGCTAATGATGCCGCGCGGCGCGTCCGCAGCGCGAATTTTACGCCCGTTGACTCCTCTCCCTCGGCTTTACCCGCGGGCTCGCCAGTCTTTTCTTTCGCTGTATAAACGCGACCGCTCGCTTAGTTACGCGCGCTTTATACCGGCTGGATTACGGGTCGCGCACGGCCTGCGTTGTGGTGCTCGTCGACCTTTGCCTTGTTCTTGTATACTCCGTACATACCACGCTGCACAATGCACAGTTCCGTGCAACACGGTCACGCCGGTGCAGAGCGCTGAGGTACGCGTTACAGCGTGGCCCTGTGCGATGCGGCCTTCCTACGCCGTGCCTCTCGGTCAGACGTCGCAAACTCGTGCATTTTGCATCGTGCGCATCGGCCTTGATCAATGCAAGCTTGTTTGAATCAAAAAGAAATATCTGTTAGGCTGATCACGGTTCCCACATTTTCACGACATATTGTTGAGCCGAATTCGATAACGATATGTATATATATCGGGCTTTTAAATACATAGTGCATAGTCAATTCCTAGCACCAAACACCTCATTCATCTACTCCTTTGCTCACGAAACACATCACACCGATTCAGATTTTCCAAACGGCAAGCACAGGTATAGCCAAATCATGATTGATTAAGGTGATCGACTCTCCGCAACAAATTCTTTTTCGAACTTTTGCTTATATTTATTACGCTCGATATTTAAGTACCTCGAGTGTCGCTGGAGTAGAACGTATTCGACAACACGCGCGTCTACTACGGGCTCTCGAAGCTTGACCCTCGCAAAAATTCAGCCACGCCTTGCACGTAACTGCCGACGCGCGGTACGCGGAGCCTCGCTCAGTTGGTTGCTGTCCGAGTGCCGTCGCGTTGGCCCACGTGGCGGCTACGGTGGATCGTAAAAGCTGGCCGCCGGGTTTCTGGCCACCGTCAACCCGCTGGGCGTCCCGCGACGTCGTACGTATAAAGTGATCTTCTGCTCGCCTGGCCAGACGTGCCCAGCGTGCCGCGGCGTTGCGCGTTGGCGCGCCTGAAAGCGTATTCCTCGGGAATCGCCGTTGCGCAGGACTTCCTGTCCTCACCTTCAGGCGTTCCGCAGGACACTGGGCTTGCGTCTTCTGCGGTGCACGTGGCGAGAAAATCCCAAAGTTGTTATCTGCGCGGCCTCTGGTTCTTCGGCCGCCGATATGAACTGTATCGTTTAGTGCGAACGTTTGTTCGATGCCTTCGGATCCCGCACTTGAAATACCAGACGGCAAAGGCTGCGTGGTGGGGTCTCGTCTGTTGCTCCCATTGGAGTCCTTCCTAAAAGGCAATGCTGCTTTAGTGGTGACAAAGACAATACGAAAAATTGCGCAAGCCAACCACTCGTCCAGTGCCATTCCTTTTCTTTTAACGTCCCCGTGTTTTTTTTTTTTTTATTGCGAAGCATTCTTCGCGACATTCTTAGCACTTTGAGGCAGTTGTAGGTACATGTAGCCAGGTATGCTCCTGTCTCGTTTCGATTTAACAAAAAGGAAATAAGGTGTAATCGATGCCGGAATCAAACCTCTGCCGTTGAACACAGCAGCCCGATGCTCTAAGCGTTAAGTCAAGGTCACTTTTGTTTCTGTTTCATTCATGGCGTTTGTTACATTAATGTGTAGCGTCATAAAGCATTCACTAATTGTGCCTAGCCGTAGAATGGCGGGCACAATTACCGTCAAAAACACACACAGAAGCGGCACAATCACAAGCACTGTTCGTACTTTGCGGAAATGCAGGTTCAGCTTTCAGAGGGCGCTAATACTCAGCACCTCACCAAAATCGGGTACCAGTCCGGTTGAGTATGACACCCACCATAAATGAAAGAAGTACGTGCGTGATTGTGGCCTAATGTTTAAGGGCCTAAAGCAACTAAAACATTAGGCCACGGCGCACGCATCTTCCTATCGCTACAAAGCCAGCCAGCTGTTGTTGTTGACGATGTTGTTGTTTTTGCTGTTACTTCAGAACATGGCTCGTACCAAATAGGGGGATTGGCCACAATGGAGGTAATGAAAAGTGCGTCCGATAAAAAAATACAGAGGGCTAAAAAGCAAACAATATTAAAAAGTAGACAATAGTCAGCTTAAGCATTAAAAAAATCAGAAGGCTTATTCATAAAATAAAAGAAAATGAAAAAAGTACCACACGTTCGTTACCCTAGCAGCGTAATCTTCCAGACACTTCAATGAACTTGTGTATAGCACTAATAAGAGATCCGTAGCTCGTGCCTAATCGACAGGTACTAAAGGACAATATGTTTGAAGTTGATAGTGTTAAACCCAGATTACCAGTCGGACGTACTACAAACATTCTGCGGCGGGAGGAGAAGCGGGAGGAAAACGCCCTTGTTGTCCTGTGCATTGGGGCTACATTAAAGGTCCCCTGGTGGTCAAAATTAAGCCGGAGTCCCGCTATGACGTGTCTCGTAGTCGCATCGTGCTTTTGGCACGTTAAGCCCCAAAATTCAATTCAATTCAATTGGAGCGCAAATGACAAGCGCTGGTTCGCCAGCGCACTCGAGGCGCGCATGAAAGTATATATATAGCGTGGTAGGGGCATGCAAGCAGCAGGCGTGTTTATCTCTCGCGCCAGAGGAATAGAATTCTGCATCTGTTTCGCCAAACAAATTACGGAGCGTACATCTCTCGTTGCACCGTCCTTTAGCTCATCGAAAGTTTTTCTTTCTTATCCTGCTGGCTTCAGCTCCGTGGGTCCGCTCGCAGAAAGCAGTGCCTGTGTAGTAATATTTCCCATTTCCAGACATGCGGCTCCAAAACGCACTAGAATATAGATTGGCTTTCCACTTAACATTTCCTTGGAACAGTTGATGTATAGTATTACGAATAAAGGTAGGTTGGAGCCCGCTTTATTCATAAATGGCAGCTTAGTGGTAATTGTGAAAAGAAAAGCACATCATCAGTGGATTATATATAATACCCATTTAGGGGGTTGAAAACAGAAACCAAAGGTACGGGGACTAAGGCCCTAAAGCAGCTAAACGGGCTAAGAGAGACAGCAAAGCAGCCTTTCGGATTAGCTTAGAGTACCCGAGGTTCTCTGACGTGCACCTAATCTTTGCACGAGCATTTCTCTTGCATTCCTTCTCCATAAAATGTGGCTGCCGCGGCCACGAATCGAGTCTGCAAGCAAGCGCTTAACAACGAAACACCACGATCCACTGTATACCGCCACGGCGGGTAGTGTATGTGGTACCAACCCGGATGCTTGCCTTCCAGGAAACCTCCCTGCTTTTCGCATGCGCACCCTCTTTCTCGTGAGAAAAAGCTAACCATCGCGCAGCGAGCAATGGAATGACGAGTGATAGGCGTGGGGAGCGGAGACACCACGCGTACGGCGCTCTGGACTGGAGAACAGTCGCGAGTATAGCTGACATTCTGGATGAGATTAAGGGAAATAAATGCAGTTGGGGAGTTTGTGTAACTCTGTAGACGAGATAACCGTTTGTCAATCGGAGTAGCAGCACGGGAAGGGAAAGACAGTTGAGGACAGCAGAGAACGAGGGGGTGGGATGAAATTAGAAAAATTTTAGGAATACATACATAGGGGACCCTGTTGAGGGAACATATGAGAGATTTAGAGCGCGCTTAGAGAGGGCTTTCTTTCTGCATGCAGAAAAAAAAAGATATATAATGCTTATGATAATGGCAGGGATGGCGACAACGACGAGGACGACGTTGCTGCTGCTCCTGCTATACTGATTGATGGTGGTGGCGGATGTGGCTGTGATTCTGTCGCTAATGTTGATTATTATTATTATTATTATTATTATTATTATTATTATTATTATTATTATTATTATTATTATTATTATTATTATTATTATTATTATTATTATTATTATATTACTTTACGTACGGTGACGTCTGACTTAATTTTAAATAATTTCCGGGGTTTTACAAAACAAAACTACGATCTGATTATGAGGCACACCCACGTGGAAGAAAGCGTTCGAGCCGTAATGGGCACGCTGTTATCCAAGATTATGGGGTTAGGAGGATGCTACCAAACGTGGGCGGCTCGCGCGCGTGCACGCACACACACACACACGTGCGTGCGTGCGTGCGTGCGTATGTATGTATGTATGTATGTATGTATGTATGTATGTATGTATGTATGTATGTATGTATGTATGTATGTATGTATGTATGTATGTATGTATGTATGTATGTATGTATGTATGTCCCAGCTAACTTTAGCTAGAGTTTAAAGTTATGCGAAGGCCGCGTAGCTGGACAGAGATAAGGTAAAGTTCTTTGGCGTCGCTTGTAGATACTCAAATTATTCTTTTCATTCCGCATAATTATATAGTTAGTCATAATTAATTATTCAGAGAGAGATAGAGATGCAAATGAGAGAAAGGCAGGGAGGTTAACCAGAGTTAAAACCTCCGGTTTGCTACCCTGCACTAGGGGAAGGGAAATGGGAAGTAAAGACGGAAAGAAGAGCGTGACAAAAATAAAAGCGTGAGAAAAAAATATGAAAAGGGACGGAATGGGGTCATTATAGTATTTCTAATAGGCCACTGTCACGTAAAAAGGTCAACAAAGCCTTGACCGACTTTGGCTGCAACGACACTTCTCGGCATTCCAAAACTGACTGTTCTGAAAGTGGCCTGTCGTCAAGGCGTGCCAACGCGGTCGCTAGTGACAGCCGGTGCGCGCCGTATTGAGGACAGTGGCAAAGCACGTGTTCGATAGTCACCTCGCCGCCGCACTGACTGCAAGCCGCGCTGTCGTCCATACCGACTCGGAAGGCGAAAGATCATGTGTAGGTGACACCAAGCCACCGTCGGCAAAGTACTGCTGTTTCGAGTCGAGACAGTCCAGATGGGGGTCGAAGTCGAAGGGATGGGTCCAGTCGGTGTAGATGTGTATGCTTCAAGCTTGGTGTGTTCCATGAAGTTTTGATGGCTTCATTTGCAAGGACACGAATTTTCATTGCAGCGTCTGTTCTTGAGAATGGAATGGAGTCTTGCAAGCCATCCTCATGTGCAGATCGTGCCGCTGCGTCGGCATGTTCATTGCCCATTATGCCACAGTGGCTTGGAATCTACTGTAACGTGATGTCCTATCCTTGCTCGACGAGGTGGTGAAGCAGCAGTCTGATTTCTATAACTAGTTGTTCGTGGGGTCCTCGGCGCAAGGCAGAAACCAAACAATGAAGAACAGCCTTGGAGTCACTGAACACGCTCCATTTCTTGGGTAGTTCTTCAGAAATTACACGAAGTGCACAACGAATAGCAGCAAGCTCCACGGCAGTCGATGTAGTCTGGTGAGATAGTCGAATTTTTATGGTGGAGGGTTTTGCAGGAAAGATCACCGATCCTGCAGACCCATTCTCCGTGGTTGAAGCGTCAGTATATAGATGATGATGCTCGTTGTACGTCTCGTACAGCAAGAGCAGTGAAAGCTGCTTGAGTGCTGGAGACGAGAGTTGGGATTTTGTTCGTATTCCTGGTACCATTAGTCGAACATTTGCTTGAGCCAAGCACCATTGTGGAAACGGAACTTTCGCTGGAGCTGTATAACCTGATGGAAGGTATGCACGATAGCGCAGGGCTGTTTCACAAAAGGAAGCACGTGGTCCATCCTCGGGCAGTGAAGCTAGATGATGGGCAGGGGCTCGAGCAAGGTGTCTTACGTGTGCTCTGAGCGTTTCCATGACTATATGGGTCTTGGCTGGGAAATCGTGTGCAATGACAATTGTTTCAGCCGTTGACGAACACCGCGGCAATCCAGGACAGACTCTAAGTGCCTGGGCCTGGACGCTTTCGAGTGTACGGATATTACTTCTGCAGGTGTTGGTCAGCACAGGCAAGCTGTATCGCAAATACCCAAGAAAGAGCATTCTGTACAGTTGCGTCATCGCATGTACTGAAGTACCCCATACTTTTCCTCAAAGAAACTTAAACACATCAGAAATATCCGTCAGGCACTTCTTTAGTTAGGCCAGATGAGGACTCCAGCAGAGGTCACGATCAATGATTGCGCCTAAGAATCGGTGCTTCCTGACATAAGTAATGCTTTGACCGTCGATAGAGACATCGTATGATCTCATTGGCTTTCGGCTAAACGCGACCAATGCGCATTTTTCTGGCGAGAGCTTGAGGCCTTGTTCACTTAAGTACGCCGATGTTGACGTGGCAGCTTTTTGAAGCCTGGCGCGTATTTGCGGCCGTGTCACACCAGATGCGCAGACGCAGATGTTGTCGGCATATATTGATATTTTAGCTGTGTTGATTAATTATTAAACTTCTCAAAGATTATAATGAGAAGAAAAGTGTCAATGAGAAATTTGTAGAGCGACATGAAATACTCCCGATAGAGCTTTCTGTTGCCCAATACGTGCCACATGAAAGTGTTTTTCCGAGCGTGAAGGAAGCCGGCGAATACTCGCAAAATTGCCGCGCGACTGGCCGCTCGAGGCACTCTTATGATTAACGAAAATCTAGCCCCTAATTTTGCATTCTTGTTCTTGTTCCGAAATTGCGCAACCCACTCTGGGGAATCGGCCATGAATCGGGTGGTAAACGAACTGTTATCATTTTTTTTTCAATCTGTTCCATTTTATCTGTTCCAGTGCCACCACTGATAAGCCTTGGCGCCGGATGTGGAACATCCTTTCTGCCGCTGGCTAACACTCCCAGGGTTAGTTCTCGTAGTAACACATAAATACCCCAGAAAGGGGATGAGAAAACGGCGCCGCGGTAGCTCAATTACTAGAGCCTCGCACGCGTAATGCAAAGACGTGGGGTCGTTGCCCACCTGCGGCAAGTTGTTTTTTCATCCACTTTTATTTCCATTAATTTATGATTTCTTCAAATTGGGCACAAGTAATTTCCCCTGTGTTGTCCTTGGTGGCTTTATCTTTTGGCTACTCATGCTATATATATATATATATATATATATATTAGGCAAGTAAGCAGGTTTCTTTACTCGATGTTTCGTTCGGCCGGTGAAATCAAGAGTCTTGATAGAGTCTTGATCCAGATCTTACCACGGCCGGTCCGTCGGCTGTAACGCCGAGTAAAGAAGCGTCTCCAAGGGTCATGCTCTCTTTAAATAAGTTGTAGAGCAAGCCAAGACCCGTTGACCTTATGACTATACTGCGTATATGTATAGCATAAAAGAATAAGTACGACGTACGTGGAAACACGTTCTTTCTTGCTGTCAAACGTTTCGTCTCGCCCAACAGCCGAAACGTTTCTGGTCGCATGTTAGCAGATAAATATGCAATTTCCTATTGTTAATAACAAAAGAGATGCTGCGCTCACATGTTTCTCTTTCAGTATTGATATTCTATGTCTTTCGATATTTTCCCAGGTCATTTGGTGGCTGTTCTTTGCTGACACTTGACCTTCTTTGAATTTATGCCGGCAACTGTACTTCTCACAAAGTACACCCAGAGGGTCACTGACTGCTTTTGTCACGTTGCAGTACCATTAGGTATGTGCATGCGTTGAATTTCGGTGGGTATGTTGTAATGCCATTTCGCATTACAACATTCCCACCGAAATATGCCCAAGGTATGTGGCCTGATGCCACTGCGTGGCTTTCAGTTTATTTTCACTCGTCCACCTTGCCATTAGAAACATTCTCTCTTACGTACTATAAATGTAAACACCACAGAGTAATCCGTTTTAGGGCCCATGTTATGTTTGTTATACTTGAATGATTTGCCGAAGGTCCTAAGTTGATCTGACATTTTAATGTATGCAGATGACACTCCGATCATAGTTACAGCTGACAACCATGAGGACCTAGAAGCAAATACAAACGCGGAATTGAAAAAAATTTCAAGCTGGTTTTTCACCAACAAGCTAACGATTAATTCAAACAAAACCAAATATATAGTATTTAGCTCACGAGCAAAAGTCATTGACAGCTTTCAAATTAACATTTTCATATTTTCATTAACGACCAGTCACTCGAACGAACACACTCATTTAAGTATCTTGGCATCATTCTAGATGAACATCTTCACTGGAAAAATCAGATTAGCGCCGTCTGTTCGAATTGGCTTCTGGCTGTTATGCCTTATTACAAGCCCGCGATTGTTTTAACACACAAAAACTGCGTACCCTTTATTTTGCCCTTATTAACAGTCATTTAACATACTGTGTAGAATCATGGGGTTTGACATACAACACTTACCTTGATCCTATCCGGCGATTACAAAAACGGGCTATCCGAATTATAACACAAAGCAAGTATACTGAACCAAGTAAACCAATTTTCCAGTTATTAAATATCCTTCCTTTTGACCTTTTGCGGTCTTTAAAGATGTGGGTGTCCCGACCACGGCGGCCGCATTTCGATGGGGGCGAAATGCGAAAACACCCGTGTACTTAGATTTAAGTGCACGTTAAAGAACTCCAGGTGGCCGAATTTCCGGAGTCCTCCACAACGGCGTGCCTCATAATCAGAAAGCGGTTTTGGCACGTAAAACCCCACAATTTAATTTTAATTTAAATGTAGCGGTGTGTGTAAACAACACAGTAAAATATAATCAACCTTTCAATGCCTGTCTGTGTCGCTCTCCTTCTCGACTCACAAGAAACGTCACACATAGTAACTTTAATCTGCCACCGAATAATAACATCTACAGTGAAAAATTGGTGCAGTTTTCAGGAGCCAAGGTTTGGAATGCTTTACCCCCAGAAATAAAACAGTCCCACAAAACAAAGAAAACATTAAGAACATACTTATGAGCCTTATTTGATCTATGTGACAGTCGTTATCGGTTTGTGTTTGTTGTCCCGTGTTGTTTATGGCAGGTCTTTATTCATTCTGCTGTAAAATGCACATTATTTTATTTTCTCCTCATTGTATGCTGTACTTTGGTTTTTCGCCGTGATTTTGGGCTTTTCATTTTACACAAGTGCTGTGTCATTGCCATCGTGTATTTTTGTTTCTGAACCACACACTAGCCTCTGGCCATTGTTTCAGTCAGTGTTTTGATAATTTGTAGGGCAAGAGTAGCAATAAAATGAAAATGAAAATGAAAACCGTTCGGTTCACAACAGTAACATTATTCCATGCTTCACATTCCGTAGACGTCAACTACAGTTGAGTCTCCCTAATTGTTTTGTATGTCCTTATGCCTGTTCCCGCCCATTCGGCATTTGGCAATACCTCCTGCGCAGGAGGAATAACGAGCTCTTATAAAAAAAAAGTTAGGGGAGTTGGGGAGGGGGGGGATTGTGTGGCTCATCCTGGATGGGTGTTGGGAGGGGGTAGTGGAATGGGAGGTCTTAGGGGTGTGCGTATAAGGTGATTTTAATGGGTGCAGTATCGGGCTTCTGTGAACAAAAAAATGTTGGCTCTCCCGTAATCGACAGTAGATGTAAGCATGAAATGGCTACCAGCAAAGCAGATTGCTTCGCCACAAGCTTAAAATTGGTGCAGCGCATGTTCACAACGGCACACCCCACCACACCCGACCGCACGATGACATATGGTGCACTGGTTCATATAGACGCAATAGTCTCCATTGCAAGTCGCGTCTCGGTCGGTCAGTCTTCTGTGATTCCAAGGCAGCCCTACAGAGCGTACTCGCAGCACTGCGCCATGGATCACATGAGCAGCTCGTCGCAGTGATCAGAGAAGCACACCATCGCATAGTTGACGAAGGACACGATATCATGTATCAGTGGTTGCGTATTCACTGTGGCATACATGGCAATGATCGAGCAGACGCAGCTGTCCGATCTGCCCATGACGGCGTCAACTGCGTTGCCATTCCTCTTTAGAGAGCCGACGCAGCGAAAAAACTTGCCTTACTTGCACATGACATGACATTACCTCAGTGAAATTCATCCGATTTCACAAGTGCACACCTTCATACCCTAGACCCTAATTTACAACTCCGTATTCCGCCCGAGCTTCCACGACGCGACTGCACCCTTCTAGTTCGTCTATGGCTTGGAGTAGCATATTCAAATGCGTACTCTTTTCTTATCGGAATGTCCAACAGCCCACTTTGTGACTTCTGCGGGCGTAATGAAACAATCGCCCACCTTCTTTGTCAGTGCTCTCGTTTCAACCCGCAAAGAGCAGTCCTCTCAGCCACCCTAGACAAACTGGACAAGCGCCCAATGACAGAAAACAAGATCCTTGGAAACTGGCCTACGCGAACATCAGCGCGATGGGCTATGAAGGCGCTGCTGCGGTATTTAAAAGAGACTGGACTTTCTGACAGATTGTGACTTCGCTGTGTGACGCAGGATTGTACGGTGACACTGCATAACACTAGGAACGCCTTTGCGGGCTGCGTGACAGTGCCCACAGAAACAGTTTGTGTGTACGTGCGTGTGTGGGCAGTTTCTTTTTCTTTTCTTTCTTAATTTTTTCAAATCCTTCTCTCTCTCACCTATCGCATCCCCTTGCCCCTCCCCCATTACAGGGCAGCCAACCGGAGATAATCACTGGTTAACCTCCCTGTCTTTCCTTTGCCTCTCTCTCTGTCTCTCTCTCGTCTCGGTCAAACAGTCATCCGCGGTGCGCCAGGCGGTACCGGGCTGGACGCTATCGGCGCTGCCGAAGCGCCGTACGCACCGCGGACATCCGGACCGCTGGCGTTGAAAAGAGCACAGGCAACTCTGTCTCAGCCCCTAAAGATAAAAATCAAGTGTATAGGGCCCTGTATCTGTCTTTTGAATGTCGCCCCATATTGGAAATGACAAACAAAACTTCAGCGTACTAGAAGTTACAGCTTGAGGAATATTGGGAACAAACCTTTGGAAGAATTCAGAAACAATATTTTTTTTGTAAATTGTTTGGGAAGTAACTAGAGTATATAATGTCCTGACTGGTTGTCCGGATGATCTCGTTTTGTTGTCGTAACTTGATCGGATAACGGCTCTGGCTTTTGGCTCAACGTCACTCGAAGGTCGCCGACAGCGGGACAAAGCATTTCATGCTTAAAAACAAGCACACTCTCGCTTTAAGGGCGAAGCAATGAATGCGATAGCAACTTCTTCAAATATTACGCGAAGGCTCGTAGCTTCAGTGACAGCTTGAATTGCACTAAAAGTAAGCTGACCAAGTAGACACACATGACGCGGCGTGCGCGGACACATGTGAATGCAGAGAGCTCGACGACCGCGAGCGCCATCGGTGACGACTGCGATGTCTTGTCGGCGCTGTCGCATAGCCTCGGCCTACACTTCCCGCAGCGCCGCGTCCGGCCGCCTCCGGCGTGTGAGCTGCAGAGTGCGCCGCACACGCAGCAGCACGCTGTTCGCGCGTCTATGAGTGGTCCTGGCGCGTATGCGGGCCTGCCTTGCTTCAGCGCGATTAGCGTTTCGCTCGAGCTCCTCGGCCGGCTTTCTGACAACAAGCGGAGGCGTGTTTGCGCGATGTGAGGGACCCCGCGCTTCCCTGCAGCAAAATGTCGCAGCGGCAGGTGCTGCACCATGGCTATTACGTGTGCGAAAACGATGGCACAAGGCGGCCGGGTCTGCATAGGCTGCGTTATAATTTGTCCAAGTATGCAAAACTCTCAAGCCTACTTTCTGTGCACCAGTCTGAATCACTGGAACACGAACACGTCTAGACATCTTTAACCGTCTGACGTTTAAATTCCGACTGTTAAATTCTGGCTTTTAAATTATGAGCATTCAGTGGCTCAGTATGACGTTAGAATAAGGGCGAAATGTCCTGACGTTGGAAATGACGATGAGCAATAGCATTCTGCAGCAGCAATCGAGCAACTCTCTTCATTGTCTCCCGCGAGCCCTGCTGACCTAACGGCTAACTGCGTTTTACTTGTATACCAGCGTAAATATAGATCAGTAGGAATGAACTTCTGGATGAACGTAGCGTTGTTCACACTTGTGAAACCGATTTCCTCCTCCGCTTCCGAGGATAGAGGAGCGCGCGACACTACAACTGCCTCTATAACGAGCTCCTCCCACCGCTGCCAAATTAAATCAACAGATGAGAGAGCCGCGTAGCTGTTGCGCCTAGAGGACCCAGGTGCGCCAGTTTTGCAGTCTATATATCGACTGCCAACTCCACTCATTGGTCGCTCGCAGTTCTTCCTGCATACAAAGGGAAAGCAGGGAACAACGAAAACGGTGCAAAGTGAACACCAATAATTTTTCCCTCATTTCGATAGCGCTCAAGAGAGACATGACAGCCTCCTCGAGCGGAGGGGTTGCTCACAGGTTCTATACGAACGGCCCCTTCGAGCGCGAAGAGAACTTCACACACATATATATACACGCGACGGCTTTCGAAAAGTCACCAAAAAGACAGGGAAAGGGGGAAGCGACGGAACGGGCTTGGCGGCAAGAAAAAGGAATATGTATCGAACTCGTGTGAATTGATAGAGTAATACATAAAGAGAGAGAGACTGAAAAGAGACGAATTCCGCCTTCGTCGTAAGAAATTACCATTTCGTGCATGAGAAACGCGCGTAATCGGGAACATCTTCAGGAAGCTTGCCTTGGTTCGCCTTTTCCTTTCTCCCTGCGCAATCACGCGCAGCGAACTGAGCTTCTGCAAGAGGAAAAAGAGATGGGGAAAAAAGAAGGGACACGGGGAAGGATGAGGCAAACGAGGCGGCAGTGGGAGGCAATATTTTTACACTTCTTCGTCGTTTTTCCGTCCCTGTATAAATATAGCTGGCGTGTCTCGGCGAGATAAATACGCGAATAGAAGGGAAAGAGGACACGAGGGACGAACCTTACGATTGGGGAAAAGAGGGGGGAAAATGAGGAAAGCGATAAAAGGAACGCCGCCGCGAGCACGCGCTCATCGCCCCTTCGCTATCGCGTTTTCTTTTCCTTTCTTTTTACATCTTTCCGTCGCTCTCAGCTGCCCTTCGTGCCTAGCGCCTTCTTTCCTTTATTCCCCCTTCGCTTCTGTCGCTGTTCCATCCTTTTTGCTCTTGCCGCGCACGCCGGCTCTACAGCCAGCGTGCGCGGGCTCGAGCCCAGCGCGCTAAATCCCCGCTTGTTTCAGCCGCAGCCCACAAAAATTGGGCGATCTCTCGAGCAGGGAATCACACATCGTTCTTAATAAGAGCGATCGTCTCGGCCCGCCTCTCTCGTGGGTAAGGTTATACTCCCTAAAACAAGACGAGTACCGACAAAAACGAAAGCAATAGTGGAACTCAATCGAAAGGGGACGGTAAACTGTCCGGGCTTCGCGTCGCGCCTCGCTTCGCCAGTCGACTCTTGCGCTACACTCACCCCCATCCCTTTCCCAAACCCCAGTCACTCCCCCACCCCTCCCAACGCGCACATTTTTATATTCTTTCGCCTGTTCGCTGTGTCCGTTTCTCTTTAATCTCTCTCTTCGCTCAGCGTCTTCGGTACCTCTCTCTCTCTCGAAATCTCTTACGCCCTTCCCCTGGTCTCTTTTTCAACCTCAGCCTGCCTGGACAAATTTTGTCTTTCTCCTATTTTTTTTTTCATTTTCTCCATCCCGACTGTCCCCTTTTCCGCCTTCCTTCTCCCTATTCCAGGCGCCTTTATTGTTTGCCTCTCGACGTCGGCGGCTCGCACTTTATTACTCGCGGCCCGCGCTGCGCCAGCCAGCAATCCCCGGACGCTGCTCGTCGCCACCGCGCGCGCACGGCCATGTGCCTTCTTCCTTTCTTTCTCTCTGTCTGTCTTCTTTCTTTCCTTTTCGCCCACATTTTTTTAGCTCTTGCAGACGCTTTTTGTCCCTGCTCATCTGTTTCACTATCCTGGGAAACAAAAGGATATTCTAAACGAGAGAGAGAGTCGACGAAGAGAAGCGCAGACGCTTTCATTTAGGGAACAGTAAAAACGCGACTCCAGGACCATAACACGCACGCCGGCGTTAGGGGTTGGTCGTCCAGAAGAACAGGGGGGACACGAAAGGCATGTTGCGTCTTTTGCGAATTTATTTTGAGCCGTTATGTGAAACATCGACACTATGCTACGTACTAGACGCATGATTTAATTCAGACCTAGCTTTCCCTAGAGCTATGACATGGCCAATTCAACACGACAGCAATACCTACAGTCTGTAGTTGCGAGCAGGAGCCTATACACTTCGTCGCGATTGCTATTTTTATTCGGTCACATGACTGTTGAAAGTAGCCGTTTCTATATTACTCATGTCCAGGCTCCAGTATACGAGATTTTTCAACAGTCGAACTTGCACATGCATTGCGTAGCATTAAATGTATTTTCTTGCAACTTCCGTGCACTAAGATCGATCTAATATGAAAAACGCGACAAATCTGTCTTGAGGTTTTATGTAAAACAAGGTGACCGGTAGTGGGATCGTCGTGAAAGGTCTCCAATATCTGGGCCCAAAGTGATCGGGGAACGACAGGAACCCAGCGGTGTCCTTCGGGATGAAACACGTACCGGTATAATATCGAATTTTTGATCTTGAAGTTCTTCAACTGCCGACGGAGCCGAGCGTAAGGTGGGCGAGATGATCCGCGAATACGTTCCGTAACGGAGTGACAGTAGGAGTCATTACGTTGGCTAGAGGCAAACGTATGAGAATAGCTGGATGGGAGCCGGCCGAGAGTTGCGAGCGAAGGGAATGCATGCGACGCGCCCTGCGGTTTCCTCACGGAAGGTGGTAAGCAAGCAGCGTTTGAAGAAGGTGGTAGGGGACAACGAGAGAGAGCATCGGCATCCTGGTGTTTCCAGACTTGTAGGTGACGTCGAAGTCGTATTCTTGTAAACGGAGTATCCAACAGCCGAGACGCCCCGTTAAATTCTTTAGCGTCGCCAACCAGCACAAGGCGCGGTGATCAGTAACGACCGTAAAGGGGCGGCCGTGCAGATAAGGTCGAAATTTTTGGACGGACCAAACAACGGCGAGACACTCTTTCTCGGTAATCGTACAATTTTTCTCAGCAACTGTTAGCGTGCGACTTGCGTATGCAACCACACGTTCTTCAGAATTTTGCTGACGTTGCAGAAGAACAGCGCCGATACCGTGGCCGCTGGTGTCAGTATGTAGAAAAGGGGGTGCAGTGTTATCGAAATGGCAAAGCACAGGTTCGGACGTGAGGGCACGCCTGAGTGCATCAAAAGCAGTTTGGCATTCGTCCGACCATACGTAGGGAGCTCCAGAAGGAAGGAGTTGATGGAGCAGCGCCGCAATGGTGGCAAAGTTACGTATGAAGCGCCGGAAATACGAAGCTAGGCCAAGGAAGCTACGCAAGTCTTTGGCGCGTTGAGGCCTGGGGAAGTGGAGGACAGCGGTAACCTTGTCGGGGTCGGCTCGAAGGCCCTCCTTGCTGACACGGTGTCCGAGCACTTTAATAGTTTCGCTGGCGAAGTGGCACTTCTTTGTATTCAGCTGAAGGCCAGCAGCTGAGAGGCATGTCAGAACTTTGTCGAGGCGCTGCAAGTGCTGATGGAAGGTCGACGAAAATATGATGTCGTCAAGGTAGCATAAGCAAGTCTTCCACTTTAGGCCCCGTATTACGGTGTGGCGGGAGCATTACACAGGCCGAAAGGCATTACGTTAAATTCGTAAAGTCCATCGGGTGTGGCAAAGGCGGTTTTCCCCTTGTCTGCTTCGTGCATGGGTATCTGCCAGTATCCGAAGCGTAGAACAAGGCTGGAGAAATACTCCGCGCCTTGTAATGAATCTAACGCATCATCGATTAGGGGCAGTGGATATACATCTTTCCGGGTTATCTTGTTCAAGGCACGGTAGTCTACGCAAAATCGCACTGAGACGTCTTTCTTACGCACCAAAACGACAAGTGACGACCAAGGGCTTGAAGATGGGCGGATTATGCTACGTTTCAGCATGTCGGCAACGTGGGTATCGATGATCTGTCGTTCAGCGGAAGAAACGCGATATGGCCGCAGGCGCAAGATGGAAGTTCCATCTGTGTGTATGCGATGAGCCGTCGCAGAAGTCTGTCCCGGAAGAGGAGAGTGGACGTCGAAGGAGTCTTTATGCTTGGATAACAACGCCAGTAACTCGCCCGTCTGCTGTGGCGTTAGATCGGAGATGATGGTATTAGCGAGATCAGAAGCAGCGACCGGATCCATAGCTGTGGGGGGTTGTGAAACAGCAGTAGTTGAGGTAAGCACAGAGACAGGCTGAGTGTCCAAGACGCACATGAGAACGGCACCTCTAGAAAGCAGGACTGGCTCATTCGTTAGCCAAAGTGGCCATGCCGTTGGTGAAGCGAACAAGGCTGGGTGCCAGAGCAATCCCTTTAGATAAGCAACGGGCTGACGGCACAACTAAAACGTCACCATCGGTGATCTCAGAGTTAACTGCAAGGAGTTGTTCACGACCAGGGGGCACCATACAATCGTCAGCAGTTCGTAAGTGAAGGCACGGTTCGTGCACGTCATCGGAATTGTCGGTCTCTGTCAAGTTAACGAGGCGTTCACGGCACGATATGCAAGCCGACGCCGAAGAGAGAAAGTCCCACCCTAGTATAAGCATGTGAGCACAGGAAGTCAACACTGCGAACTGGATATGGTGGCGTATCCCGTCGATCGAAACTCTAACGGTGCATTGCGCCGATGGCCGAATCACAACATTATATGCACCACGAAGAAGAGCTCCACTGTAAGGTGTAGTAACTTTGCGTAGACGAGCGCACAAGCCAGCGTGAACATTAGAAATAGCTGCTCCCGTATCAAGTAATGCTAGGACTGGTACACCTTCTACACACACGAATAAGGTATTGGCCGGTCACGCTGGAGGAATTGTAGTCTGTGCGAGCCATGCAGCTTTCCCTCCAAAAGCTGCACCATCTAGTTTTCCGATCGGTAGTCAGGAGTGCGGGTGGCCGGTTGCAGGGGTTATGTCGAGCGTCGAAGAGGGGAGGGCGAGCGGCGGCGCCCTGGATGGTAGTTGCGAGGCGCTTCGGGAGGTGGAGAAGGTGAGCGTGGGGACAGCCGGCGCTGCTAAGGACTCGGAGGAAGCAACGGGTCTCTCTCATAAATATCGTAGCCACGGCGTTCGTCCTGTTGTCGTCTTCGGCAAAAACGCGATATGTGACCGCGAATACCACAATAATAACATATGGGGCGGGGCGTAGGCCGGGTAGTGTAAAATCCTGTGGCAGGCGGACGTGGTGGTAGAGTCGCCGGATGGTTGGGGGCAGTAGCAGGAGCAGGAGGCGCTGTCCGAAGGAACGCTGGTTGCATAGCCGCAGCCTGAGCATACGAGGTGGTGGTGAAGGAGGGCCACAGCTCGCAGCGAAGGTCATGGCGGACAGCTCCTCTTTGATGATGTCGCGCAGGCCGGGAAGCGAAGGCTGAGGCTGGAGAACGGGAGGACTGAGCAGGCCACACACTTGGAGCTCTTCACGTATGAGCGTCTGAATCAGCATACGCAGGTCGGTATCCGACGAAGGAGGCGCGTCACCGAGTACAGGTTGTAAACGGATGGCCTGCAGTGCATCCAGGTGTTGGCAAGTCGCGATCACATTGTTGACGGTATTTGGATTTTTGATCGCCAGTGCGTTGAACGCGACGTGGGCAATGCCTTTAGGATATGACGAACACGATCAGATTCCGTCATGGTGGCGTCAACACGGCGACAAAGGGCGAGGACGTCCTCGATATAAGAGGTGTATGTTTCCCTGGGAAGTTGCGTGCGTCCGTCAAATTGCGTGCGTCCGAAGCTGGTGTTTGAATGCCGCCTAGTCAGGCAAGGTGCTCTCGTGGTTGATAAACCAAGTCCTGGCAACGTCAGTGAGATAGAATGCGACGTTGCGAAGCTTGTGCATGTCATCCCACCGGTTAGACTCACTCACGAAGTCATAATTGTCCAGCCAGTCATCAACGTCGTCACTACGAAGGCCAGCGAACAGGGTGGGATCGCGCTGCCGCGTGCTGACGGTGCATGAACGAACGGCCGGTGGGGCAGAGACGGTGACGCCGGAGGCTCCTGCAGGATCTTCTTGAGGCATCCTGGTGGAAAGGTGGAGCAAGCGGCGGCCTGAACGAAGCTCCAGGGAAACTCGAAGGCGTAGAGGACCAAGGGATCGAAAGCAGCCTCCACCACTTGCGAAACAGCGGTTAAGCCTCAGCGGTTTATTGCGCCGGTCGCGCGCTGAACCCGACGACGCTGGTCATGATGATGAATATATACAGATGAAGAAGACGAAGTCGTAATATAATGCTCACAATATATATATATATATATATATATATATATATATATAGATAGATAGATAGATAGATAGATAGATAGATAGATAGATAGATAGATAGATATTGTCACGGAGATTGACGAGTACACGGGGAAGAGACGACACCGTATATTGCAATATTTACAGACGGCTGCTACCGCACAATGGCTGGCAGCATATCACAGGGCATGTCCCGTCTTTTTTGTCTTTTAAGGGCATGCTCATTCGCGATGTTTCGCAACATCACTCCCGGTGGACTGAGCGCCGACACGGCGCCTTCTAAAATCGGTCAGCACTGCTGGTAATGTAGGGTTTTAGGCACGACACCATGGGCAACATCAGTAGTAAACGCAAAAGAAGAATACGGGCGATGTGGGAACGCAGTGATGAGGCAGTCAACGTCGTTTAGCTTGCGGAGAACATTGTAGGGTACGGTGCGGCGAGGGAGGAGCTTCTCGCACAGGCCTTGGCATCGAGACGGCATCCAGAGTAGGACCAGAGATTCAAGAGGGTACTCGACTTCCCGGTGCCTGTTATCATAGCGCTCTTCTTGGGAAGCCTGCGACGCACATTGCCTAGAGTCAGCAACCTGGCGAGCTACTCTGGCTCGAGATATGACGTCCTGAAAATGTCCGGTGGGTACGGGGAGACGAGCAGGAAGGAGCGTCTCGAAGGGCAACGCAAGGTCGCGGCAATACAGGAAAAAGAACGGCGACTAGACAGCGGTGTCATGCCGGGACGAGTTGTAGGCAAAAGTAACGTAGGGTAGGGTGGCGTCGCAATAAATTGTACGGTTCATATGGTCACGTAGTAGTGACGGTTAAGAAGGCAGCAAAACTGTGATTAACGAAACGAGCGTTTTATTGGGCGAACTTGTGCCCTCAAAAACAGGCTACACTCAAAGAACAACGTTAGCGGCGAACACGATCGGCGGTCGTCAAAATCTGATCAACGGGTCAAGCGTGTCGGCTTTTATACATCAATCGTCGAATGTTCCAGATTAATCGCTGGGACCCGCGCGCCTTCCACAAAGTTCTACATTATTCGCGCCGCGCACACATGCAATCAGATTACGCAAGGTTCGGTCACAGACAGTGGATGGAACCGTCAATAACATTCCTGAAACTTCCGACACATGCAAGCTTGTCCTCCGCTGTGCGATAACATTTGTTAGGCGGTGAAACGTGTCGCCCGATGAAGACAATTACACGTGTCAATACGCCTTATTCTCAACCCCAACTCGCTCAGGATCACATTGTGTTCCATTGACTTCCACTAGACATTGAATCACCTTCCCACTTTATTATATGCACCGTCTTAAGAATCGAATGAAAAAAGAATAACGTTCAAGATAGGGCGGAAACAAGTGCCCCCCTATTTGATGCCTGCTTTTTAAATGTCGAAGTCAGGCGTGCGTTTCAGAGTAGCATACGTATTGCTTTTATTTGTATTACTGAACAAGCCGTTCAGAGGGTCACGAGAAGAACATTTCCTGGATTATGAGATCCGAAGCCTGACGGGAAATAGGTTAGATTCCTGACCGAATGCCTCCTGGATATCAATATGTTACAAATGCTATCGCTTTTTGTTGCTCTTGTTGTTGTTCCCATCTACTGGTTGTTCGGAGGAAGCGGTTTCGACAAGACATGCTATAGACTGGCATCGCAGACAACCGAGATCATCTGCTACGTATCATGGTTTCCTGGCTACCGAAAAGTAAGCAAAACCGTGCCCCTGATGGTCAGAAAGTGGTCGTTCTTGGCGGCTCATCTGTGCCTGGGTCAACTCAAAACCTCCTGCAGCAGAGTGCGAAGTACTGCGTTAAAGCGAAAACCGACCGGACGGAGATGTTAAAGCGAGTCAGGAGAACAGGCGGATGAGCAAAAATCGCAAGAGCAGGTGCGTACAAAGAAAGAGTCGAGTGCCGGCTTCGCGATGTGAGGAAGTGAAGGCTCCCAACACTCGTCGTCTTGGGTCTCCCCGCCGTGAAGCGGACCTCAGGATGCTTCAGGCAGATAAGGTGGGTGGCTTCGTTCCTGTGCTCGGACAGCTTTACGAAGTGAAGGCCGACTCACCAACAAGGAACAACTTCAAAGAACTCCCACAAGTTGGGCCGACAAACGTAAAGGCAAGGGCAGCCAAGCCGTGTGGAGGCGGGCGGTGCTCTCAAAATTGGCCTTTTCTATCAGAGCGGTGTAAAGACACAAAACTCGCTGAACTGCAGTGACGTAGCCAGGAATTTTGTTCGGGGTTGGGGGGGGGGGGCGCTGGGCATGTGGTATTCTGGTACACAGAAAGTTCGGGGGCGGCTGAACACATGCCCAGCGCCTCCCCCATTCCCTGTCTACGACGCTGCTGAACTGTACCTTTTGGCGTCGTCCTATCGGAACTTCGTACCTGGCAGCTACTACTGGTGAGGTACCTACCGAACAATTTTGGGTCTCTGGACATTGAGGACTCATTCCTAGTTAGGAAAATTTCCGCTGTCTCTGAATTACTCGAGAGCGAGTGCCCACAAGACGTCAGGACCTTTTCCATAGATGGGAAGGCCCTGTTTCTGTTTTCTTCACCTGGGACGCCCTGTGCCAAGAAGTCCGTGGATGCATAGACCAGTTGGGCGCCGTCAAACTTCAGAACGCCTGCGACACCGATATCGGCAAGTCTCTCGAATTTCTATCCTTCTATATGGCAAAAACCTTCACCACCAAAAAAAAAAACAAGCACTGATGGTTCGTTTAAAGAGAACAGGCGTGTGTTTTGGTGCTGTTTGACCCCAGTGTCAAGTGACATATTACTAACTTGCCATTGCAGGTGCCTAACGCTTGCACTTAGTGTGACTAGCACGGTGAATGCGGTGTGTGGACGATTTTGGTATTCTATCGTTATCACGAGTTTCACATCACAAAAAAATGCTGCTCCGATGTTGTTTTACATTTTCTGTTCCAAAATGGATGAGCTCGAAGAGTGACGAAATAATTCCTCGAGAAATGCAAGATAATGTATTCAAATTTAAAGATTTCTCTCTCTCTCTCTCTCTCTCTCTCTCTCTCTATATATATATATATATATATATATATATATATATATATATATCTTTTTTTAATAAGCACGTATTCTGGTACTGTGCCGAGTATGCGCCCAACTCGCAGAAATGCCATGCTTCCCTTCAGCTTGGCGCATTCCAAGGTATGTAGTTAAGCGAGGAATTGTAAATTCTTGCATGAAATCGTCTCTATCGAGATTCTGCCACTACTTAATGAAAAAAAAACTTCGCTGGTCGTGTCCTCCATCTGAATGCAGCTAGTTCCCTCGCAGCTTTGGCTTCTAGCATAACGGAGTCGCTTATCGCCGAATTCAAGAATGAAAGATGTCACATCCGTCACGAGTTCGTTTTCGACGCCATCTCCAAACTCGACCTGGACTCGACCTGGGCTCGACCTTCCATGCCTTCGTCAGGTCTTTCTTGAGCAAACAAGTCGCCATCCTCAAGGCTGGAGATTTGGAATCGGAGGAAATGGAGCTGACCGCAGGGGTCAGTCATCTCACCGCTCCTCTTCAACATCGCAATGGTCGACCTCTCAATATACCAAGGCAAGGTCCAGGGCATCGGTCACACGATGTACGCGGACGATATCACTGTCTGGTGCCCGGGTGGCAGTAATGGACAAGTCGAAGCCGCTCACCAGGAAGCTGTCGACACTACAGAGCGCTTTATTACCGACACGGGACTCCGGCGCTCCTCAAAGAAATCGGAGCTCCTTCTCTACAGTCCAACTAGAAAGGGCCGCAAGCCACAGAACTGCAGGAGGAGGAGGAGGAGGAGGAGGAGGAGAAACATTTATTTTAAAAAAAAGGACAAGCAGGTGTCTTTCTGCTTATGCGGGAGGCGCTCTTAGTCCAGGGCTCCTGCGGCTCTTGCTGTCTCCCGGGCCCGCCGCACCAGTTGCTGCTGGTTAACGAGGGTCCGAGCTAGTCAGCACGGCCTCCCACTGCTCGGGTGCGGGGTTGGGTATTTCCGGGGCCGCCTTCACGTTGGGGCACGCCCATGTGGTGTGATACAGGGAGGCGTAATCATTACAAAAGGGACATTTGTATGAATATAGTGTAGGGTGTATTGCGTGTAGTCTGCTTAAATGGGGGTATGTATTTGTTTGTAGTTGTCGCCATGTTACGGCGTCTTCACGTGAGAGGGTCTTGTGTGGAGGTGGGTATTGTCGTCTGTTCAATCTGTGGTGTTGTAGTAGGGCGTTGTATTGTAAAGGTACGGTGGAAACCCCCCCACTGAAATTGACATTAATCTCTACACCAAGCGCGGAGATCCCATTCCCAAAGTCGCGTCCATTCGAATCTTTGGAATGGCACTCGAAGGGGCGGGCACGAATAGCATCACCATTCACAAACCAGCAAAGAAGACGGATAGCGTCATCGGTCTAATCAGGCGGGTAGCTAACAGAAGGAGAGGCCTGGGCGAAGAGAATCTGAGAAGGCAGTCCACGCTTTCTTGTTATGCCATTTCACGTACGTAGCGGCCATGCACATCTGGAAGAAAGCTGAGCGAGACAAGCTAAATGCCATGATAAGGAGGGGGATCAAGAGCGCGCTCGGACTACCAAACTACACACGCACCGACCGACTCCTGCAGTTGGCTATTCATAATACCCTGGAAAAAATTGCAGAAGCACAGAAAAGGGCACAGATTCTCAGGCTCTCCGGCACCAGAGCGGGCAGATGACTCATAACTGAGATGGGCGTCCCCCAGTCCACTGTCGAAGACGCCTACCAGGGCCTTCTGAAAGAGATAACATCATCATATCGCCCGCCCCGCGCAATATGCATCCCCAGCGCAACGTAGAAAGAAGGAAGGCCAGAGCGGTGGCGCTCCTACGCCGCGCAACAGAACTCCCTTGCGGCAGCTGCTTCGTTGACGCTGCCCAGTATGGCAACAGCAACAATTTCACGGTAGTGTCGATCAACCACAGGGGTTCGACCGTTAACGCCGTTTCGGTACGAAGCACGTCATCGCGTGCGGCCGAGCAAGTGGCCATTGCCTTGGCCCTCCTGGACGATAAACATGCCAGTATCTTCAGCGATTCCAGGGCAAGCCATCCGCGTCTTCAGCGTTGGCGCCGTGTGTAAGGAAGCCTGTCGCATCCTCGACGGCAAAAGCATCGCCGCCCACACTCTCACGTGGTTCCCCGCTCACATGGGATCCATCATGGGAGGCCCCACAGACCTCAACGAGCTGGCCCACTCCAAGGCGCGAGGTCTCGCTTTCCGCGACCATGGAGTACTCCAAGGCCGGCCCGCAGTGGTGGAGAACAGAGATCAACCAACCACATACAATGAAATTGCGCAGCACTTTTATCTCGGCAGGAGAGACTTTCCCCTTCCACACAAGAAGTTCAATAGAGCGCATGCATTGACCCTCAGATTATTGCAAACAGGCTCGTATCCCAGTCTGGCTTTATTCCACAAAATTTATCCCGACAGCTATGCCACTAGTTCGTGCAGGCACTGCAATGACATGGCTAGCCTAGACCATATGCTGTGGCGTTTCCCCTCGTTACGAGGCAGAGAGCAAATAAATGAGGACAAGTGGCTCTCCGCTATCAAGAGCCCCGATGCCGGGGCGTAACTATGGGCTGTCCAGAGGGCCCACGATGCGGCGGTCGGGCATGGCCTGACAGTCCCAACGTGGAAGCGGCCCGCAGCGCGCTGAGTCGCGTACCTCAGGAGCTTCATTAAAGTTTTGCATCCATCCAACCCCTGAAGGTGAAATCGCTCACGTCGGAATAGCTCATGCATACAATGTATTCCATTGCCTTAAAAGGATTGTCAGCAAAGCTGGTGTGAGATTACTTCGTACGGCAAGGAATACGTAGGTAGCCTGAGTCGACAGGTCAATAATCAAAACGCATGTACACTGGCGTACGTGTGAAAAGAACCGCGCAAAAGAGTACGAGAATTGCCAGTGTAGGCTTGTGTATGAAATTCCCTCGTCATGTGGCCGTTGCGTCGGTCAACCAGGCCCGTGTATTAAGAACCACCTACGCGAACACGCGACTTCACTGCGTGGGAGGAGTGGGTCCTGTGGCAGCCATTTGGTCATTCACTGTTCTACAGAGTGTCCCAGCTAACGTTAGCTAAGATGTTCCACGAAAAAAAGATCTAAAAAGCACGGTGCAATATACAATTAGAAGACGTACGTGTCCATTCGTCAGATATCTGAAGACATCATAGGCCTTAAAATCAGATCTTGCCCCGTGTTCCTTGATTCTTTCTTGTTTTTTTTTGTTTTTCATGGAACAGCTTCGCTAAAGTTAAGGTGGGACAACCTATTGATGCTCGTGAAGTTCGGCTTTCCATAAGTGCATAAGTCGATGGGGTGAAGTGCGAAACGCTCTCGTGTACTTTGATTTAGGTGCACGTTAAAGAGCCCAGTTAGTCGAAATCATTCCGGAGTGAGCTACTACGGCTGGTCTCGTAGTTAGCTCGGGGTTTTGACACTCATAATCACAGAATTTAACTTAATCTTTATAGGTGAGAAATTGGGGCCAAGTACTATCAGCAACGGGCACAAGAGACACGGCAAGAGTTCCTGATCCACAAAACGGAAGTTTTTTGTGTCCGCTGTCCTCCTGCAGCACAGCATATAAGCACGGTCGCCTATCCAGCAGACTGAGGCATGCGTCCGCACCACGATTTTACACCTATTTTGTCACCACTTTTTGCTGTTTCATGGTTCATCCTATCTTGCGTCCTCTTACCTATTGCACGTTTGATTCTTGTTAGCGCATGCAACGTGCGTGCCCTTCAGTGACCTTGAATTGAACATAGGCTTTCGACAAGTTATAAACTTGCCAAATATTGCACATATATTGTATTTTTTGTCTGAAGGTTGCCGGGTCATTACTGCGAGCGATGTTACTGGGAAAACATTTCCAATGCTTAAGGCACGTGGCTGAGCAGACGAGTCGAGTGCAATCATCTGACCGAAAATACGCTGGAAATTCAGGTAATTGCGCAGGGGCCTAGTTGTGTGGGATGGTCGAACGTGTGGCAAGGTGGGGGGGTGCTCCCCATGAATAACTTCACGTAGCAGACAAAGCAACGTTACGTTCCGGCGCGACGCCAAGGATTGTAGTGACAATGACAACTTAATGCTAGTTACTCTCGAATATGGGCTGTAATCTGTGACAATGAAATGCGCGGCACGGCTTCAGGTCGACTCGAAAATGTCGATTAGATGTTCTTTGTTAGGTGACCAAATTGCAGTAAAAAAAATATAGCTGGGGTCTGACTAAGGTCTATTACGCAAGCTTTTTGGTGAAGGAAGGAACGCCACGAAGGTTACATCTTAGACAACCCAGCGTGCTCGAGGAGACAGCTGTTATTCTTATATACGCTGGGTAGAACCACGAAGAGTTGGTCTAGAAGAACGCCAAGGTACTTGTATGAAGACGCGCGAGTGACGAGGTTCTTGTCAAGCGAATAACTGGCGGTGGAATAGAGTTATGTACGGGTTAATATCCTCAGTTTGCATTTATCAGTATTCACGGTCATTGACCACGCTAAGCGCCAGTTAATGACACGATCAAGATATCGCTGAAGAGCGATATGATCAATGGGAGAGCAGATTTGACAGGAACTAACGCAATCACCTGTGAATAGTTGAATGATTGATGTTTTTCGGATGGCAGGTCATAGAAAAAAAATGAGAGAGAGTAGAGATCCGAGGACCCTTCCTTGTGGCACACCTGCTAAGCTGCTGATAGAGGAGGAGTACTTATCACGACAGTGAGCTGCTTACGAAGCGACCAATAATTCCTTATCCAGGATATTGTTAGTGAATCCAGAATTAAGCATTTATGTTGAGCTATATAAGGTGGAATATGAGCGACGCGGTCGAACGCTTTAGAAAAATTGTTTAAAATGAAATCTCTGTGCTTATTCGTGTTCATGTTTTGACTCTCTTCTTTTGGCTCTCTTTTCCGCGAAAAAAAATCATCCATGTCCTGAATGCCATTGGCGCTAAGTTAACATGCGATGATTTCGCCATGCTTGGATACCTAATCAAACTAGAATAGGCCATAATGACGACAAGATGCTCGGTTAGGCTGGTTGGTGCATGTTGTTGCAAAGGAAACTGAGAGAGCGATACAGGACAAACAAGGAAACTGCAAGGACTCTACTCTGACTCCGACAATATGACAAGGACGGGAGCTGACGCGTGCGCCTCTGTGCGCCAAGTTACTGAATATCTCGTGGGCTTGCTATCTACTCTTTTCTTATTCTGTGATCTTGGCAATCCAAACAGCGTGCTGCACAGTGTCATGGCAGATTTTCTTTATGAGATAAAAAAAACAGTAAGAATGAAAAACAACTACTCCTGCCTTGAAAGTTCAAGGACTACTTTTACGCATTACGTACAGCCCGCGCTTCCCATCACAACATAGTCAAAGTAGCGGCAAAGGCCGGAGTGAGGGTAATTTCTAGCGCGCCTAACGATCTCCGCGGATCATGAAGGCGAGTAAGTAAAGAAGAAACAGCCTTGTGCTACGAAACACGTCCGTCTTTTTTGTTGAATGCCGCACGCATGCCTTGCACGAGATTCCGCTCACGTACAGCTGGCTGCCATATACACGGGGAAAACGAGATCAGGTTTAAGCGAATGCCTAAATTCACGCATTCTGCTTCACTTAAAGTTTACGCACGCCGTCATATTTAGCCACCCAACTGTAACAAGTGCGGCTGCGCTCCTATATAAAGAAATTCAAAACATTAAGGAAGTATCACAGCGCGCACGCAAGATATTTGAAATTTTATACCTCTAGACGTGGAGGCGCTCGCCGTCATTGTCTTTATTGCCGGAAGAAATAGTTCATCTATCTCTCTCATGATCTTATACAATTAGCGTGTTTCAGACCAATTTAAGCCGTGTGTTTTCTCAACTATTAAAGGTGCCTAAATTTTGAGCAGAAATTATAAATTGTACTCTTAGGAGGGCTAGATATTAGAAACAGCGGACGTCAAGAAATATCCTCTCATTTTTCGCTATTTAAGGATTTCTAATAACATTTAATCGCCGCAGGGCGTACCGCCTTCTTCTGAACAAATCATTTGCGATGTACGCAATGTCGTCCTCGTCCGCTAGCTTTTTTCTATTGTATGGCCTCCGAAATATATGCAGAGACGCCATTAGTCTCAGAGTCTGTGGGGTGCCACGCCTTGCACACATTGCCAAGCGCTAATACTGCGCGACAGGAGCAGTCGGGAGTGCGTTCCGCTCCGAAGTATATCCGTTCCTGCAGGGACGTTACTTGGAATCCCAGTGGTTTGTGGTGGGCAAAGTTTTATTTTAAAGATTCGCTTTAAAGGGCACTTCCTACCCGCCGTGGTTGCTCAGTGGCTATATGGTGTTGGGCTGCTGAGCACGAGGTCATGGGATCGAATCCCGGCCACGGTGGCCGCATTCCGATTTATTTATGCAAACTATAAATCAATATAGCCTTTCTTGGCCAATCGCTCGTCGTCAGTATGTGATGTGTGAAGAAGACAAAGAAGGCATTGGTAAAGGTTGTTTTGAGGCTGTGTTCTTTCTTTCAGGATGTGCAGCCTATAAGCTAGGACCTTTAATACTACTGGAAAGGCAAGCGCTGCGTCTTTGTCTTGGACTGCCTAGTTTTGTGGCTAACAATGTAAGTAAATAATTGTTACAGATGAGCTTTCAGTCTGTACACATTTAACTTCTAATAATCGGTCACACCTGCTGAGTACAATTTGTATGAAGCCCACTTTGTCTGGGTCCCCGGTCATAGTGGAATCTTTTTAAATGAATCAGCTGACTCGCTCGCATCGACATCACTAACTAGTACGGTCTTAAATGTTCTTGCTGATTTATCTTTTAAAGCAGGCGTTAGATTTAAACGCCTTTTATTTCTAAACTGTAATGAATCATCTCTACTTACCACAGATGATTTTCGACGTCTAAAATTGAAAATGCCTTTCACGACAGTGCGAGGTGAAAGCGTCTGTTGTAGAGTTCACCGGGTAAATTTTTATCTTGATAGATTTGGTTTATCCATAACTAATCTCTGCTCTTTTTGTAATGAACCGGAAACTATTGACCATTTCTTTCCTTCTTGCCGCAGCTTCTCCTACCTGCGCGGAATGTTCCTCGAATTTCCGATTGGTAACTTGGGTTTACCTTTTAAAACGCCAAACATTCTGTCCTTTGGTGCCTGTCAATTAGGCACAAGCCATGAGTCGATGCGTGATTGCTGCTCTGCACAAGTTCATAGAAGCGTCCGGAAAATTACGCTGACACTTCATTATATTTTAATTCTTTTCGTAAGTTTATGTGTAGGCCTTCTGAAAATGTGTGTTATTATTTAGTTGGCTAATCCTTCGTTTTGAATGTTTACCTTTGCCTTGTCTGGTATTTTGCTGGGTGTACTTTTCAATCAGTCCAGTGCGGCCAGTCTCCCTCGTGGGTACGAGCCACGCTTTGAGGCAAGAACAACAGCGTTACTGCGTAGTCTGCCGTTGTATTTTGCAGTGTCACGCCGCCGAAGCGCACCGAACACGCCGCGGCGAGCGGATAACGACAACGCCGCCGACGAGGATTTGCCGCCGTTCGGAGAAGGCCGTTTCCAGCTGCTGGTAGCGACCTCCTCAGTGCTGGCAGCCGTAACCTTCCTGCTGCGCTCTGCAAATTTTCGTGTTCTCACTCGGGAGGCGGACCACTGGTGCAGGCAGCCGGACCAGTCTGGCAACCTCAGCGCCTCTCAGTAGAAGGCGCTGGCCATTCCACTGGAGCCGGACGGCACTCGGCGTGTCCACTGCACCGGCCGTGTCGTGCGACGAGTGGGACTTTGACCATGCTCGCCCCGAAAGCAACGTCGTGAGCGTGTGGAGCCTCGTCCGCCATCGGCGCTGGCTCGTCGTGGTGGCCTTGCTCACTTACACGGTCGTAGGTGCCGTGGGAGTTTCATTGGCTGGCGTCGGCGCCGACCACGTTGGCCGAAGGATGGCGATGAACATCTCGCTCATTGGGCTGCTAGCCGCACTCGTCGTGCTCGTCGCGGCGAGCTTTACCGCGAGCGCGGCAAACTGGTTCCCGCTGCTGATCCTGCTCCGCACCGTGGTCTCTGTCACTGCAAGCTGCCTCATGATCGTCCTTTCCGTGCTCCTGTACGAAGTGACTACACCTTCCAGGCGGCTGCTTTACTGCTACATAACGCCAGCGAGCTCGTTCGCGGCTGCCTCCATAATCATGATTCTTATGGCTCGTTTCAAAGTGAGCTGGGATGGCGTCCACGTGGTGCTCGTGGTACCCCCATATCGCTGCTAGTAACCGCCTTCAGCGTTGTTTACGAGTCTCCGGCATGGCTCATTGCTTAATGTAAGTTTCTGGAGGCAGAGCACGCTTCAACCATGTTGCCGCTGAGGACTGCCGCGGCTGGTTTAATCGACCGATAGACAGGAATGAAAGACTCAATACTATGGCAGGTACCAACAGGAGTCCTCTTCCTACGTTCGCATCGGACTTCCGAAACAAGTCGTTGCTTCTCTGCTATGTCTGGGCAGCCACAGCATTTTCATCGAACCAGTTGTACCTGAACAGCATGCTCCCTTTTATGAAATCCATGATAGTCAGCACCGTGCTATGTCAACTTGCGGTACTTGCTGCTATATATGCGCTGATCGTCGCCTTTTGTGCGAAGCGAACTGCGGTCGTGTCCAGCATGATGTTCAGCTCCCTGACACTCATACTGGCCGCTATGTAGGGAGTAGGGACCTCAACTTACTCAAAGACCTGCTTGTCGTTACCGCATGGATCCTGGCCAACCTCGGCATCATCCTTCTCTTCTTCTTGACGATGCAGTAATATGCGTCCACGATTCGATGTACTGGACACGGCATCAGCTGTGCTGTCGGGCATGCCTGTGGGTCTTCTGGCGAGATGCTGTTTTCTTATGTGCCCAGGCACCGGCGCGGCACCATTTTAGCAGCCATCACGATCTTGATGGCATGCTCGCCCGTGGCCCTAGAATATCTTCCACAGAACGCCGATAAGCCACGCGAGCCTCACCATGAATCTATGCCATCAGCGCCCTCAGGGCGGTACAGCACTGGGATACCGGACGACGGGCGCCGGTCAATGCAAGAATCATTGGTGTCTCTACCCAAGGGTCCCCAAAGGAGCACGCAGGAAGGACTCGCTGCCTGAACAGTACTCTGTCAGAATTTCGACGATGTCCCTAGGTCTTAAGTGATAGACCAGTATGCATTTGCTTTCAGACTCCAGTCGTGAACACGTCGCATAGGGCCAATACGAAAGATCGTTTTGTAACCAGGACTAGCGCGTGGGTCAGAACTGCCGTGGCTTCGGCCTTTGGAGAACAGAATCAATGAGCCTACCTGTATATTGCTGTTTCTTCGCTCAGTATTACTCCATAGTGTATTTTGAACTTTTCAAATGTTTTCTTTAAGGACATTTGTGCTAAGAAATTATGCAATGCAAGAAAGGAGCAGTCATTAAATGTGTACGTATATATTTGGCAATGAAGGCTAAGCAAAAAACGCAAGTTCTCGCGCTTCTTCCAATTTCTTAAATGTGCACTCTAGTTTAAAGTAAATGCATCCAGAGTTTTAATATACTCACAGCTGCTGCGTATAAACTGTAAAATAGGACTCAAACAATAACAATGTCTGCTTTTATTTCTAAGGCGAAAATAGATTTGCGCACGAGAATTTATCCGAATTAATTTTGAATTCTGATGCATCGGACTCACTGCTCCGCACCATTAATATATAGTACCTGTCGTATGGGTTTTTTCTTGTGCCCTGTATTATTAAGAAAAGACTGCTTTTTCACCGCATCCTTGAGTTATTCGCACATAATATGGCTTTGGTGAGTGAGTAGTTATCTCAGATGTATGTCTAACATCAAGATGATATTACTTACATGTGTAGCACAGTCAATCACTTTATAGTTTCCCAATCTCAGCGCGAAACAGCGCCTACAAATGCTAGCTTTTTCCGACATGTTGTTTTAGGTCACGCAAATGCAAAAGAAATAGACAGCCAAGCCGGGTTTGTTTACTGAAGTTAATGGAATACATAATCGGGATGGCTGGCTAGAAGAACAAAGCGACACAGCAGACTGTACTGGCTACCTGCTGCTTATTCTCGCAGTGGCGCTTCACAGAAATAAACAACCTGTGGGAATGGGGAAAATGACAATAAGTGCTTGCGGTACACTTCATTAATAGCGATCATAGCAGCACAATTAATGTACTTTTTTACATTTCAAAGCCATCTAGTCATCTAGACCAACCCACAACCTTCTCCATCTCTGACATGGCACTAACGAATCATTCTGGCAATCATTCCGCTTCACGGACGTATGCTTAAAATAGTAATGCACAAAAAACATATAGACAATATCAAAATTGGTAAGATATAATGGCATCAAGGTGCGCTGCGGATATAGCATGAGAGGTTGTAGTGGAGGGCTTTGCGTTAACATTGTCCGGATGTTGTTCCCGAACGTGCATGTAAAAATCAGGTAAAGGATCGTTTGATTGTTTTCACACGCAGCCCCAGCTCAAATGCGATCTGTGTAGTTGAGACTGGACGCTGCGACCCAGCAGAGGAATGCCACAGTCATAGGACCACCGCAGAACGTTTGCTGACAAGAAACGAGAAACAGTAAGAATTAGCGCATATCCTCCTGTAGCAAAGCAAACGATGTAATATGCTATAGCACAAAGCACGAGCCGGTTCTTGAATGCGTTGAGTCGTTCGGCGCGTGATTTTGGTTATGTGAAAATGTAAGTTAGATATTGAACGGCCTATGTCGAATGCCAGTATATATAGCTGAAAGCAGGGATAGCGAGAATTTATTAGGGGAAAGGCAAAGAGGTCGGCCTGACCTACTATACTCTGGCCTGCTACTTTGCTCAAGGGAAAAACGAAAGGGGACAAAAAGGTGTTGAAAAATGATGATGAGAACAGGAAGAAGGGATGCGCGTATAACGAAAACCACATAATACAGTGGTTCCTTTGAAGTATCGAGTTCTCTAGTAGCCACGGCGGTCGTCCTGTTGTCGTCTTCGGCGAAAACGCGATATGTGACCGCGAATACCACAACAATAACAAATGAGGCGGGGCATAGGTCGGGTAGTGTAAAATCCTGTGGCAGGCGGACGGGGTGGTAGAGTCGCCAGATGGTTGGGGGCAGTAGCAGGAGCAGGAGGCGCTGTCCGAACGAACGCTGGTTGCATAGCCGCAGCCTGAGCATACGAGGTGGATGGTGAAGGAGGGCCACAGCTCGCAGCGTAGGTCATGGAGGACAGCTCCTCTTTGATGATGTCGCGCAGGCCGGGAACCGAAGGCTGAGGCTGGAGAACGGGAGGACTGAGCAGGCCACACGCTAGGACCTCTTCACGTATGAGCGTCTGAATCAGCATACGCAGGTCGGTATCCGACGAAGGAGGCGCGTCACTGAGTACTGGTTGTAAACGGATGGCCTGCAGTGCATCCAGGTGTTGGCAAGTCGCGATCACATTGTTGACGGTATTTGGATTTTTGATCGCCAGTGCGTTGAACGCGACGTGGGCGATGCCCTTTAGGATATGACGAACACGATCAGATTCCGTCATGGTGGCGTCAACACGGCGACAAAGGGCGAGGACGTCCTCGATATAAGAGGTGTATGTTTCCCCGGGAAGTTGCGTGCGTAGGTCAAGTTGCGTGCGTCCGAAGCTGGTGTTTGAATGCCGCCCAGTCAGGCAAGGTGCTCTTGTGGTTGAGGAACCAAGCCCTGGCAACGTCAGTGAGATAGAATGCGACGTTGCGAAGCTTGTGCATGTCATCCCACCGGTTAGACTCACTCACGCAGTCATAATTGTCCACTCATAAACGCAGTCAAGCAGAATAATATTGTTAATATATATCGGACATTCAGCTAACAGCTGAGGAGTGCAGTGTTCTACATCGTGGTCTTAATTTTTGTCCAGCAACAGGTTGACATAATGAATTTCAACTACTGAAAGATTTGGATAATTTCGCCCGTAACTTACGCTTGCGCGAATACTTCCATGACCGCTCCAATTTAAGCGATTCGAAACACGCGTTACCCTCTAGCAAGCGCTGGGTCCCTCCTACACAGCGCGATAGATTTTTGCATATGTATATCAAAGCAGCACAACGAGACGTTCTACAATTGTATCAAAAACAAGCACCCTTCCGCCGTAACTTGTCCGCCAGCGAAATGAAAGCACTAGATACCCTGTCCTCTCGCAAAGACATCGTCATTAAGCCTGCTGACAAAGATGGTGCCGTTGTCATAATGAACAAGTCCGATTACGCCGCAGAGGCCCACAGACAGCTAGCAGACGCGACGTTTTATAAACGCCTTGATCATGACCCCACTGAGCAATATAAATCTCTGATCAAAAGCACAGTGCTAGATCTCGTCAAGAATAAAAAGGTGCCTGACAATGCGGTTCATTCTCTAATTCCATTAAGTCCTGTTGCTGGTCGTTTTAACCTTTTACCTAAAATACGTAAAATAAACAACCCACGTCGTCCCATCATTTCTGGCATAGGTGCAGTCACAGAAAATTTGTCCTGTTACGTAGAATCCCTGATTAGTCATATCCCAGCTACGTTTGCCTCTTACGTAAGAGACACTACCCACTTCCTGTCGGATATAATCGATCTCATTATTGCTCAAGGATCTCTTTTGGTCACACTTGATGTCGCATCTTTGTATACTAACATTCCACATTCTGATGGCATCATGGCAGTCGTCAATTACTACGAATGTGTATCACCCGTGAAACTCATCGATAGCGACACATTGGCAACTTTGCTAGCCCTTATTTTAGAACTAAATAACTCCGAATTTGAAGGACAGCACTATGTGCAAGTTAGTGGGACGTCTGTGGGTACGCGAATTGGCCCGAACTACGCCAATATATTTATGGGTCAGCTAGAAGATAAATTTTTGCTAACCAGGACGTTAAAACCTTTTTATTACAAACGTTACATTGACGATGTTTTTCTGATTTGGCCTCATGGGGAACAGGAACTACTTTGCTTCATATCTGACTTTAACAATGCCCATCCATCCATATCATTTTCTCACGCGTATTCTGCATCTACTATTAACTTCCTTGACGTCAGCGTTTCAGTGCTAAATGATAAACTATCTACTGCCCTATACAAAAAGCCGACAGATAGATGTCAATATTTGCACTTCGATAGCAGTCACGTTAAACATTGCAAGACTAGCATTCATTATAGCCAAGCCGAACGTTTTAAAAGAATTTGTTCTGGGCAATCAGAGCTTCAAAACAATTGCGGTACCCTAAAAAACGCTTTAGCCAAACAAAATTACCCACCACAATTAATTGACGATGCAATAAAACGCGCAGACGTGCATGACCGAAGGACGCTTCTTTGCAATAAGAACAAACCGACTCCCTCACCCAAGACAAATCTTGTCCTAACCCACACTGCGTCAGTCTCAAGTGTTTCGCATGTATTAAAGAAACACCACAATATTCTAATGCAAAGTGAACGCTTCAAAAACATATTCTCTGATCCGCCAAAAGCAGTATACCGTAAAGCTAGAAATATTCGAGACATACTAGCATCATCATCTAAGACTGACTGCCCTGATGCCATCGGATGCCATCCTTGTCGAAAACCGCGGTGTAAAGTATGCCCCTACATGGTCACATCGCAACAGGTTACTAGTACGTCTTCAAACTTTTGTTTAAAAATCAAAGGCGATTTCGACTGCGACACAAAAAAAAAACGTAATATGCATGCTTGAATGTACGCTCTGCAAAAAACGGTACATCGGACAAACAGAAGAGCATGCAGATTCCGCTTTAACAATCATAAATCCCACGCTAACACGTTGCCCAACCTGCCCATCTCAAGACACGTGCATCTTCTTGACCCCTCATTTGATAAACTGAGAGTCACGTTGCTTGAATCTGGATTTCGTTCAAATTATGTTAGAGAAGCCCGCGAAAGTTTGATACCGTCGCGTGTGGTATGAATGAATGTGTAGAAAAATTGAGTTGCCTGTCTTTGTAGCCCGTCACTTGTCCCTTCTTTTACTAGTACATCGCTATTCCCTTTTTTCTGTGTCTGTGTTTGCTTGATATCATAGCACATATTGAGCACATATTGACGTTTTGTTGTCACGTGGCCATTGGTTTTTACAATTCATTTCGGTGCGTTTTTATGCTTTGTATTTTAGATATGTTTGCAATCGCCATCGGTCTATACACGTACCCGCCGTGGTTGCTCAGTGGCTATGGTGTTGGGCTGCTGCGCACGAGGTCGCGGGATCGAATCCCGGCCACGGCGGCCGCATTTCGATGGGGGCGAAATGCGAAAACACCCGTGTACTTAGATTTACGTGCACGTTAAAGAACCCCAGGTGGTCGAAATTTCCGGAGCCCTCCACTACGGGGTGCCTCATAATCAGAAAGTGGTTTTGGCACGTAAAACCCAAATTTATTTTTTCTATACACGTGTCAGCTATCCCTTGAACGATTCGGATGCATTTTGTTCGCCCATTTTATTCGTCTTTCATGTAAACGTATCTTCATTTGGTTGATAGGCACATGTAGATTAACTGTACTGACACCATGCAATGTATTCTGATGAAGGCCGGACCCCGGCCGAAACGTCTATAAACCGCTTCATACGCGCGTCTACTTCACTGTGAATATTTACCCGGACCCAGAACTGCTTTTGTTCTGGTATATATATATATATATATATATATATATATATATATATATGGTCACGGAGATTCACGAGTACACGGGGAAGAGACGAAACCGTATATTACAATATTTACAGACGGCTGCTACCGCACAATGGCTGACAGCATCTCACAGAGCATGTCCCGTCTTTTTTGTCTTTTAACGGCATGCTCATTCGCGATGCCTCGCAACATCACTCCCGGTGGACTGAGCGCCGACACGGCGCCTTCTAAAATCGGTCAGCACTGCTGGTGATATAGGGTTTTAGCCACGACACATGGGCAACATCAGTAGTAAACGCAAAAGAAGAATACGGGCGATGTGGGAACGCAGTGATGAGGCAGTCAACGTCATTGAGCTTGCGGAGAACTTTGTAGGGTACGGTGCAGCGAGGGAGGAGCGTCTAGCACAGGCCTTGGCATCGAGACGGCGTCCAGAGCAGGACCAGAGAGTCAAGAGGGTACTCGACTTCGCGGTGCCTGTTATCATAGCGCTCTTCTTGGGAAGCCTGCGACGCACATTGCCTAGAGTCAGCAACCTGGCGAGCTAGTCTGGCTCGAGATATGACGTCCTGAAAATGTCCGGTGGGTACGGGGAGATGAGCAGGAAGGAGCGTCTCGAAGGGCGACGCACGGTCGCGGCAGTACAGGAAAAAGGACGACGACTAGACAGCGGTGTCATGCCGAGACGAGTTGCAGGCAAAAGCAACGTAGGCCAGGGTGGCGTCGCAATCGCGGGGATCAGTAGAGACGTACATAGCATATCCGTGAGAGTAGGCGCTCGGTAAGACCGTTGGTCTGCGGATGGTAGGCTGTCGTAAGACGCTGTCGTAATGCCGATGAGAAAGGGTTCCGATGGAATGTCGACAGGTTGAAGCAAGCCAGCCTGTGGAAGAGCAGGACGTTTGCGCCGTCGACAGCGCTCGCAGGCAGCAACGTATAGGCGCACAGAACGATATCAGCCAGGCCAAAAGAACGGCTGTCGCACGCGGTCATAGGTGCGCGAGGCGCCGAGGCGTCCCGCAGAAGGAGCATCGTGTAGATTCTGAAGAATGGTGGTGCGCAGGTGTCGAGGAATAACCAGCGAAAATTCCGGCCCGTCAGGTTTCATGTTGCGACGGTATAGAACTTCACTACGTAGGACAGACATACTGACGTAGAGAAGGGTCGCAACATGCGGAAGAGAGTTGTTGAATGGGGAGTTTTAGGGATTCATCCCGACGCTGTTCGGTGCCGATGTCGCGTAAATTGGATATGGTGAGCACACAGGAATCATTGCCATGGCCAGTGAGGCTAGCAGGGTCGACCGGATGGTGCGAAAGACAATCGGCATTGTGTTGTAGCCTGCTAGATTTATAAATTACCTCAAATGTATATTCCTGCAGCCTGAGAGACCAGCGACCATGGCGACCACTTGGGTCCTTGAGCGATGACAGCCAACGAAGAACATGGTGGTCGGTAAGAACTGGGAATGCGCCGCCATACAAATAAGGCCGAAATTTCGCGACAGCCCAAACCAATCCAAGGCACTTGCGTTGTATATGTAAAACCTTTAACAACAGTTGCACTTGTAGAAACTTCGTTTGACCTGAAAGTATTAACTGAAGTGACAGCCTTATATGAGTATATACAAGACCTCATAGGATACACTTCGATTTCACAGCCTCAGTCCTTTCCCACCACCAAGTATCTGTCTTCTCTCGATGATGTAATCTTCCTTCGTGAAATTGTTTTATACTTCGCTATTACTGATATTACTTCGCCATTCCAGAGAAACTGCGGCCTCTCTCTCTCTCTTCTTTTTCTGTGAGTCCGATTATAAGCGCTCCTGCACATGACTGCTGTTGATTCTGAATTCGAATGAATCCGGCTTGGTCTCATTTTGGTTACTGAGTGAATTATACAGTGTTCCCCAACTAGGATGCACCAAGACTTAAAAGAATGCGAAATTGCGTTACTCGAAGAAAACCTAGTGGATATTGTTCCCAGTAAAGTGGAGTAGCCGCCAGTAATTTTTTCGTTATGAGATTTATTAGATAATTATAATTAATTTTCTAACTCGAGAAGTATTGTCGTAACTATCGAAGCGTCAATGAGGCATATGTAAGCACCTCCAAATGACGTCTAACTGCGGTCTTTTGAGCGACGTACTAATTGCGTGTATTCTTACGAAGAAAGAATGCGTGCACTTCGTATGTTCTTTGCGTGCAGAAACATACGAAAAATGAGAAATACCACGTGACTGCGCTCGAACCCGCATCATAAAGCAGCGCCTTCAAATAAGTTGATTGAAAGCAACTGCTTTGCCAATCGCAAACCCGAAGAGACAGCTCATCACCTTGAGAATGGTACGAAAGGAGCACCAACAGTAGGTTTCGCGGCTTCGCAGCTATTCTTTCCTCCCATTCCTACGTCATGTTTATTATCCGTCTCTCAAGGCCGCCTGATTACACTGATAACAAAAACCCCTTGATGACACGGCCGAAGCGCCGCTCTGATTATCGAATAAGCATTGAATGTTTCAAAATTCCGGCTCTGTCCGCACCGCATCGAAAGAATGCGCGCGCAGCTCTATTTTTAGCGCCAGAAACTCGCTGCGGACCAAAGCCAAATTGAAGTGACGGTATTTTTCCCAAGAGTGCATACGTGCTGCAAAAGCAGGTACGTGGCAAAAGTAAAAGTGAAATAAACAGACCGGGAAGCGACACACGTGTAGAGAAAAGGCAAAACTGATGCGTTCAATAAAGTAAATGTTCTGCTTCTAAATGGGCCGAATTAGAAATCGGGGCGTCTAATGATGATGATGATGCGTGGTGTTTTATGGCGCAAGGACCAGGTTTGGCCAAAGAGCACCATGACAAGTGGTAATGTTGACGATGTATTATGGATGGCGTGCACAATGAACTCCTCATGGTAGATGTCACATGGCTGTAAAAGGGCCTAAAACCTGTAGCTGTAAGTGGCGTAGAATATATAGTTGCTAAAATAATGACGGTGACTAGGCAGTGATGTGGGCTATGACAATGGGCTTTCGTTAAGACATTATGCAATAAAACAACACTGACACCAGAGTTTCAACAGAGCCTTTGAATGCAGGGCTGTTAGTCATGTGCTAAAAATTGCCTGGCCAAATGATTTTCAGGGTGTCGGTTTCGGCTAAAAAATCTAAGACTATTTGCAGTTTAAAAAATGGTTCGTCACTAAGAAAAAATGCAGGGTGGAGAGGTATATTTTCCCGATATGCAGAAGGGAAATACTTTTCCTCTCTGTTTCTATTGCAGGGCACTGGATAAGAACATGGAGGACTGTCAGGCTATCGCCGCACCTACTACAAGTAGGAGGATCCCCGCCAGTCAAGATGTAGGAGTGAGTACTGTAAGTGTGTCCTATTCTTAATCAGCAAAGAAGTACTTCCTTGTACCGTGCTGTTTTGTCACTTATCCAATTCCGCAATCTTGGTTTTATAATATGTAACTTATTCAATGTTTGTGTATCCCACTCTGCTTGCCAATGATTCCTCAATTTACGGCGCAGAAAGGGCTTCAGGTCTGTGGCAGGAATGGGGATATTTCCATCTGTGTCGCTAAAACTCACTGACGTAGCGTTTTCGTCAGCAGCTACGTTGCCTTTTATACCTTTATGGCCAGGTACCCAACATAGTATAATCGCTTGGTTGCACATATATGCGGAGCACAACAAGCTATACAGCTCATTCAAAACGGGATTCTTATGCTTTTGTAAGCTAATTAGGGCTCTCACTACACTTAATGAGTCTGTGAAGACAATAGCCTTAGCGATATTTGTGAGCCGGATGTACTGAATGGCCTTAAGAATGGCGTATGCTTCCGCTGTAACGATACTGGTGTGTGGGTTTAGTGGTCCAGATGTTGAAAGTGAGGGTCCCACAGCTGCGTAAGCAACACCAGCTGGAGACTTCGAAGCATCTGTGCAAAATTCATCACATGAGTACTTCTTGAGTTCCAGAAAATGCCAATATATGTGTGCCCCCGGGGTTCCTTTCGATATTTCTAAGAAAGAGATGTCACATTGGATAGTCTGCCACTCCCAAGGCGGTGGAAGCCATGTAGGAGCCATTAGGACATTGTGTAAAAGAGGGACCCCTGTATTTTCTGAGAGTTCTTCCAACCGGAGGGACAGAGGAGGCCTAGTGGCTGGGCGGTTACAAAACAGCCTAGCAGTGGACAAGTAGCATATAGTAGAATGACAAGGATGTTTAACATCTGAGTTAACTTTTAGGGCATAGGAGAAAGCTAAATATGTCCTTTGGTAGTGCAGTGACCACTCGTTTGGTTCGACGTAGAGGCTTTGCACAGGGCTAGTCCTAAAGGCGCCTGTAGCAAGGCGGATACCTAAGTGGTGAATATGATCTAGCATTTTCAGAGCACTAGGTCCGGCAGAATTATAGACTATTGCTCCGTAGTCAAGGCGTGTTAATATTAGACTTTTGTAGAGCTTTAAAAGGCACCGCCTGTCGCTTCCCCAAGATGTATGTGACAAGAGCTTCAGCAGGTTCATAGACTTGAGGCACTTTGATTTCAGATACTTCAGGTGGGGTACAAAAGTCAGCTTGCTGTGTAAAAGGATTCCTAGAAATTTGTGTTCATGGCTCACAGATAGCCGTTCTCCATTTAGATCTATTGCGCGGTCCGCAAGTATGCCTCTTTTGTTAGAAAACAGGACGCATGTACTTTTTTGTGGGTTTAGCTTAAAACCGTTTTAGTCCGCCCACTTAGATAATTTATTTATGCAAAGCTGTACTTGTCGCTCGCAGATACTTAGGTTACATGATTTGAAACCTATCCGGATGTCATCCACATATACAGAATAAAACATAGTATGGTGGTATGGCAGTATGGATCGAGTTCATTTTGACAATAAAAAGAGTGCAGCTCAGCACACCGCCTTGTGGAACACCAGCCTCTTGCGTAAATGCACGAGACAGAACGTTACCAACTCTAACACGGAACGTGCGATTGGAGAGGTAACTCTGAATCACGTTCAGCAAGTTGCCTCGAACTCCCATTTCAGACAGGTCACGGAGGATTCCAAAGCGCCAGGTTGTGTCGTATGCCTTTTCCATATCTAAAAATACTGACAGGAAGAACTGTTTGTGGACAAAGGCATTACGGATATTTGTCTCGATGCGGACAAGGTGATCTGTTGTGGATCTACCCTCCCTAAAACCTCACTGAAAGGGATCGAGTATCTTGCTGCTTTCAAGATAATGGATGAGGCGACGGTTAATCATTTTCTCAAATAATTTGCATAGACAACTTGTCAAAGCTATAGGCCTATAACTGTTGGGTGAGGAAGGGTCCTTGCCCTCCTTGAGAATAGGAATTACGATTGCTTCTTTCCATACAGAAGGAATGTAGCCGGCAGAGAGCATGGAATTGAAGAGTGACAGTAGTGTTTTTTGGGTTTCAGGGTGTAAGCGTCTGATCATCTCATACATTATTCTGTCACTTCCTGGAGCAGACTTGTTGCAACAGTTCAGTGAGGCTTGGAACTCAGCCATTCCAAATGGACGATTGTACACTTTATTGGATCTGCCTTTCCCACCCAGAGTCATCTGTTCTGCTTGTCGCCGGAATTTTAGGAATGTATCTGTGTAATGAAATGTACTGAAAATGTGCTCGAAATGTGCTCCTAGACAGTCAGCCTGGTCCTCAAGGGTATCTGTTTGCGTGTTTACTAATGGTAGAGGATGAGTTTCGCGGCCTTTTATTTTGTTTACTCTGTTCCAGGCTTTTCTTTCGTCTGTATATGAATTAATACTAGAGATGTATTTTTTGCCAGCTTTCCCTTATGGCAAGGCGGCGCGTTCTTCTACCTTCTGATTTTATTTTCTTGAAGCTGATCAAGTTCTTGGTAGTTGGGCAGTCGCGAAGGCGACTCCAAGCCTTATTTTGATTTTTGCGGGCTTCCTTACACTGCTCATTCCACCAAGGAATACGTCGTTTAGAGGGTGATCCATTAGTTTGAGGGATACATATTGATGCAGCATCAGTTATAAATGCCGTCAAATATGACACACTAGCATCGATTGAGAGAGTGCAGATGTCATCCCAGGTCAAATGTGTCAGCTCTCTGTATCGTTTCCAGTCAGCACAGTCGACCTTCCAACGGGGCAGATGTGGAGAAAACTTATCGCTTTTTGCTAAATTTAAGACAATTGGGAAATGGTCACTCCCATATGGATTTTTGATCACATTCCACTCTAGGTATGGCACTAGTGTACTTGATGTTATGCTTAAGTCAATGGATGAGAAAGTTTTGTTCGCCACGCTGTAGAATGTCGGTTCTTCCTTGTTTAGTAGGCATGCATTGGAAGATAAAAGGAAGTTTTCTAATAAGCGCCCTCTCGTATAACAGCGAGAACCTCCCCAGATGGTGTTGTGTGCATTTAAATCGCCTACTACAATGTAAGGTTCGGGGAGTTCTGCGATAAAGATCTCGAATTCTGTTCTGGAAAGTTGGTAGCTCGGAGGAATGTAGAAAGAGCTAACTGTAACTAGCTTATCAAATAGCACGGCTCTGATTGCCATTGCCTCAAGGGGCGTTTGCAGACGTAAATGCTTACAAGCGATACCCTTATCAACTATAATAGCAACACCGCCTGACGAGGCGTAGGCGTCACTGCGATCTTTGCGGTAAATGGCATATTGTCTGAAAAAGTTCATATGTGAAGGATTGAGATGTGGCTCTTGCACACACAGCACCCTTGGATTAAACTTGCGAAGGAGTTCCTTAATGTCATCAAGATTGTGCATTAGACCGCTCACAATCCAATGCATTACCTGTGTGGCCATATTGGAAGTGTTTTATGGTGTGTGTCAAGAGATACCAATTAGGTTGGCTCAAGGGACCTTTCCAGGCCCTTTGATGCGGGGTATTTCTTTTTTGTTGGCGCGCTCCAGGGAGCAACGCCGTTCCTTCGGCGTCTGAGACGCCGGAGAAGTTTTTGTTACATCCATCGCCTCGTCAGAGGTGCTGGATGACGCCCGCTCAGCGGGCACGCCCGGGGGTTTTTCGGCCCTGGGACCGGCAGGCTCGGAGGTCTGCTGGCCCTTCGTGGTAGGGGGCGGAAGAGCCGTGGCTGCTCCCGCCAGGGAGGCTGATGGCGTAACCGCCGCCACACTGCGTGTGACTTGCGCTGCCGCCAGAAGATGTAGCGCTGCCTCCCGGCGCGCCACATCGGTGTAGGAAGGACTGGACTGATTTCGGAGTAAGAAACGCTTACGTGCCTCTGGAAAAGATAGGTTGAGTTTTACTTTCAGTTCTATGATTTGTTTTTCTTTTTTCCAAGTAGGGCACGATCGCGAGTAGGCGGGGTGATCTCCTTCACAGTCGGCACAGTGGTTTGTTGATCTGCAGATGTCAGAAGCGTGTTCAGAAGAACTACACTTGGCACAAGTAGTACGTCCTCTGCAGTTCTGCGACCCATGCCCATGCGCTGACACTTGAAGCATCGACGCGGATTTGGGATATACGCCCTGACGCGAAGCTCACAGTAACCTGTTTCTATTGTTTCAGGTAGGTTGCAGGTTCCGAAAGTAATGATTATGTGTTTAGTAGGTATTTACTTGTCATCTCGCCTCAATGTTATTCTTTGTACTTTGACTACGTCCTGGTCTTGCCATCCTTCAAGCAGTTCGCTTTCGCTCAGTTCGAGGAGGTCATCTTCTGAGACGACCCCGCGCACTGTGTTCATTGATCTGTGTGGGCCCACTGAGACGGGAATTTCCCCAAATGCTACAACTTTTGACAGTTTGTCATACTGCACTTTGTCGCGGAGTTCGAGAAGAAGATCGCCACTTCCCATCTTCGTTACTTTATAGCCTGGACCAATTGCTTCAGTGAGAGATTTCGCTACAACAAAAGGTGAGATCATTCTGACGGTTTTCTTATCGTGCTGACTATGTACAACGTGGTACTTTGGAAAAGATTGTTTTGGCTGCATGAAGAAAGTGAATGTTTCATCGGTGCGCCCCCTCTTCAGGGAGCGATCAGGTAGCGGAGGAAAGTTATTTGCCATATAGAGCAGGAAAATTCGACGGCGATGGTGGCCACCCGCCACCGAGCCCAACAAGGGGACGCTACAAGGTTGGACGAATACCTGCAGACGCCAGCCATGCATCGCCGCTATAACCTAATATATATATACCCAAGGCAGGATATATTACACACGGTTAACCCTTGCCGCCAGGAAATACGGAAGTAATAAGAAATGAAGAGAAGACAGGAAAGATGGAAAAGTGGGAGAGAAAGACGACGATTGGAGAGGAGGACACGAAAAGGCGACTGCCGATTTCCTCCAGGTGGGTCAGTCTGGAGGTGCCGTCTATGTGAAGCCGAGGCCGAAGAGGTGTGTCGCCTCCGCCGGGGGGCCTTAACGGTCCAAACACCCAGCATCGGCTCAACCTCCAGGATCCCCTTTTCCCCAGACACGGCTAAGCCGCGCACGGCTACACCCGGGAGGGTCCAACCCTCGTGTGCTCCGGTACGTGGTGTCGCAACACACCAAACGCCTGCTGACGCAGACGCCCCTGCGGGGAATCGGGGCGTCTGCACAAAAAAAAAGGAAAGAAAGAAAGAAAGAAAGAGAGAAAGAAAGAAAAAGAAAAAAATCCACGCAGAATCTTCTCTTGTATTTATCTGAATGATGCGTAAGCATTTCGCAGTACTGACGCGGTGCTTCGTGGTTGTACATGCTGGTGTGTTTCGTACAATTTAGAGAACGACCGCGAAAAACCATGAAACGGAGACGCGCGGTTGCAACACCGAACTGTTAAGTGAGGCCAGCACGAGACAACGTCGAAGAGGCGAGTAAAAGCTATGTTCACTGGTGTTATAGATAGCCCGCTGCGGATGTGGACGTGACATGAAATGACAAGGGAGATGTAGCAAAATAAGGAAGTATATGCAACATGTATTAGATACACTGCACCATTATGAACTGTGATCAACCGTGCTCCGGCGGGGGCTACGGGCTACGGCTGCTGCGGTGTCATGGTGTCCCATCGTGCTGATACCGCAGAAGTGGAAGACGGGACAGCGGGTCTTCGCTGAGAAACTCATCGACCACTCCTTCAAGGGTTTCATCCACGTAACGCTGTCCAGTGAGTGTGTGATCGCAGAAGATGGGACCGATTATAGCACCGGCATGAATTCTGAACCACTCATTGAACAACCACTGGTACTGGTGCCGAGTGCGTTTTACCCATTGTGTATTTGAGTCACTCCAATAGTGTGCCTTATGCAAATTTACGTGGCCGTTTCTGCAAAAATTAGCTTCATCTGTGCACATGATGTTGCTCAAAAAGTCACGTGACTCATGGGCTTTTGTGAGGACCCAATTCGAGAAATCTAGACGGTTCTGCAGGTCCATATCTTCAAGAATTGGTGCTGGTTAAGGTGTTACGGGTAAAAGGCAAAGTCATTTAGAATCCTGCAAACTGAGTACTTGGAAATTGGTACCTGGGCGGCCATATCTCGCACGATAGCATGAGGGTTTGAGGATATAAATGCTAAAAAATCGGCGCGTAGGCTAAGACGCAAAGACAGAGTCCTCCGCCGCTGCTTTTGGAAGCTGCCGGCCGGTCTGTTTCAGGTTTTCATAATTTCTGATGATAGTCGATGCGCTTGGGCTGCCGTCACGCTGATATATATTTGGAGCCTTCCTCTTGCTGCTATCTACAGCTCCCAAGGCAATGATCATGTTTTCTTTCTGCTCATTAGAGAAAGACATGTCGACTACGATGAAATAAAACGTACCTTTAAACCTTTGAACTGACGTTGTCAATTTGCTTTTGTAGGGATAAGTTTTGTGGAAAAAAAAAGCTATCCGTGCACCTTATCTATGCTAAGATGACAACTATCACAGCCAGTGTCGTAACTAGGTCGTCTGGCACCCGGGGCCCATAGGTCTTCTGTCACCCCCCCTCCCCCCCCCAATATGTAGTCGAGGAAGGCGAGGATATCGACAATTTCCGGGTTTTAGCACCAGTACAGCCGCCTTGGATACCGCGCACGTTCCCCGGGTCTCCCTCTCCTTCGCTTTCTTTCCCAGAGATCGCGAATGCAGCAAATATACACGCTGTTTTTCCTGCGCCAAATAACACAGGGTGCTGCACTGATAACGTGTGATAAGCCCATGTGCACATCTGTCAGACTGTAAGGCTGGGCAGTCAATACAAATGCGGCATCGTGGAAAATATGACTCACGTCACAAGTAACAAAAATATCTTTATAATAAAGTTTTAATTGCCAATTTTAGCGGCAATATTGCATTTGCAAAATTGAAGTCCGACATTCATATCTTGCCCAACAACAACTTCACAAAAATCGTCGTAGGTACTATGGCACGCAGTATTTTGTCTGTGGGCAGCCCTGAACGAAAACGAAAATTAAATTGTTTGTCAGTGACGCTGATCTCCCCACCCTATTAGAAAACGCTACCTGCCTCCCCGCTGAGCGGGCGCCAATGCTATGACAATTACGAGTTCTCTTCAATCTGATCAATAAAGCCTTGTTTTCATTTGCTGCTATACGGACAAACGTGATTATTCGAGCTGCGGTACCACCGCAAGATTGGGAACAGAATAGAGCACGCTTCGCGTCGATTCTTGGCGTCACCATAAAAAAAAAAAAAGGGCCGCGATGAATCCCGTGCCAGCGAAAGCTTGCACTGCTGTTGGTCTGCACTCGCAATGGAGAGGATTAAGGGATAAACGTCACTGGTCCACTATTTCATATTTCTTTCGCTGCTGCCATATACTGGGCGCCTCCCGCAGTGCCAAAGTACTGTAGGTTTTAGCCCCCAAAACGATTTTGTTTAAGAAGTTTTTATTGAGGTAATAATATGACTTTGAATCCTCAATTCTCGAATTGAAGTGCTTCCTCTATGAGTACTAATTACGGGATTATTAAGGATATGGTTATTACTTATCTGCCATATTTTTCGCGCTACCAAGTTCCTAGTAATCACAAAAAGACATAATTTCATAGAATCTCGATCGGGAAATATCCTTACAAAATTCACCTTTTTTTTATAAAATTCTGTGCAGCTGATACAGACACTGTACTTGTGACATGAAGTCACACAACGACAACAGTTTTCTGAAACTTTCGAGGGTAAGAACGAAAGCGTGAAACATAACGGCAGGTTTCGCGGCGGCTTCTCGTAGCGAGCGGGAGAGGGGAAGGAAAAGCGAGCCGGACATCGCGGCGGGCCCGCGACTGCAGCCTGTCGAGTCATACGCCGCCAAACTCTTCGGCCGAACCGAGTCTGAAGACGATCCAGAGAATCCCATTCGCGACTTTTGACGGCCCCACTTATGCAACGTCGCTCTCAACGAACGATTCGCCGTAAACGCGAGCGCCGGGTGCGCTGGTTGAACGCCCTCTTGCTGCTGTCTTTGTTCGTCTTCGCTGCGCGTTCTGAACGGAAGAGGGACCCAAGAGCCCCAACGCCTTACAACGCCTCAGTGTATGTTTAGCGACTCCTGCTCCCAGCATGAACGCACAGCACGAGCGCACCCCACATGAATTGTTCCGCTAAGGCGAGTAGTTTAGCGGCCATTTCGCGAATTAAATTTTTTAGCCCGCACATTCGTACAATTATTTCGTGGGGTGTTGATAGAGCTGCAGCCGACAATTCTGCGGCGCAACGCATCGGGTGCATGAGCTCGGGCTACTGGATACCGGAGCATTCTTTGCAATTTGCGCCCAGTCAAGCCGTCGCAAAGAGGGGTGCCTTCAGGCGTATATGACAACCCCCCCCCAACCCCACTGGCCCCTTGCACCCGGGGCCCACGGCCCCCCGGCCACCCCCCCCTGTTGCTACGTCACTGATCACAGCTTGTTTCCCACTAACACCAAACGCGACGTGTTACTTCAGCCGGGACGCGGCAGATAAGGCATCAGCTCGATCACGATGTTTTCCTTTATTTCCTTTATTTCGTTCTGGCTAACTCAGAAGGAGCTTTTTCGCGGACGCTGCCTTATGATGCCCGTGGGAACGCAGTCACGTTGCATTTTTCATATTTCGCGGGGTTTATTTATCAGACGGGAAAAAATTAGTGCTCAATTAGTACGTCGCTGAAACTACCACAGTTAGATGTCCCTTGGCTGCGCCTACAAACGCCTAATTGACACTTTGATAATTAGGATAGTATGTATCGAGATAGATAATTAATTACAGTGACCTAATTAAATCTCAGTAACGAAAAAAATTACTGGCAGCTACTCCAGTGTACTAGAAACAATATGCACTATATTTACTTCGAGTAATGCATTGCCCTTTTTTTTAAATCTTGGTGAATGATATTTCATTGGGACGCCCTATATATATTTATGACCTCTCCATACAAGTGACAATGTTTCCATCCATTATAAATGTTATAAATTATTAGAATTTTTTTTTCATGAGTCTAGCATTGTTTACTGGAAAGGAGCAATACTGATACGCATATCATTCACGTGCATTTCACACGCCGTTTATAAAAGACTCTCCCGAAGGGGTAACTGAAGTCTATAGTGTTACGTTTCGCCTACGACGCGCGGTATAGCCGGCGCGGATGCAACGGACGCCGGGGCTTCGTTCAAAGCGGCAGACATTTTGGCCCGTTCGGCGCCGCCGCTACGCCTCCCCGCCAAGCGCGTCCAGGCATGTTCCAATGCCACGTGTCTTCATGTGCGTGTGTGTGTGTGTGTGCATGTTGGTGCCCACGCTTGTCGAAGCGCGGCAGCCGGGGAGAGGAGCTCCCCCAACTGTGAAGCGAGGAGGTCTGACCGCCGCCGGCCCGGCGGATGCGTCACCTACTCATCCCAACGTGTCCGAGCGGCACCGGCCCGGCGGATGCGCCACCTACTCATCCCAACGTCACCGAGCGGCGCCGGCCCGGCGGATGCGCCACCTACTCATCCCAACGTGCCCGAGCGGCGAAGTCACGTGCGCGTCTATAGAGGCGTTCCTTCTTGCCCTCAACCGCGAGAGTATAAAAGCAGCTGCCCCCGGACGCCAAGAGAGAGGCTCCGATTTCTTCTGTTGAGTAACGTGCTCTCCCGTCTCTCTACTTCGGTCGACCTGACCGCCCACTCTTTGCGATGCTAGAATAAACATGTTGTTCTGTTACGAGTCGACTCATGCTTTGCCGGGACCTTCGGATGCTTCCAGTTGTGCCCCAGGCCGCCAGGCCAACGCTACCCTTGGGGCTTGCGACCCAGGTGCAACAACGGGCGTCAGCGCTGAGGTTCCAACAACTGTCTGCCAGCGGTGAGATCGCGACAACGGAGGCCAGCAGCGAAGATATGCAGTTGACTGTATGCTGAGCAGCACAACGACCATCCGGGAGCAGTGCAACGAGCCCTGTGTGATGACTGGTTGCCTGCAGCGGAACGACTGCGCTGAATTCTTGGCTGCGAGGTTTGGTGAGTGCGGGACTTTCTTCTTCTGAGTTTTGCCAGGCTTTTGTTAGTGTCAGAAACAGAGCTGGTAATTGTGGTTGTCGTTGCTGCCGGGTTAGTTTGCGGCAAGACAATAGTAGGCAGTAGAGAAAGCAGCATTCAGAGCAGCCATGGATTTGAAGTCGTTGCGCAAACCGAAATTGCTGGAGCTTGCAAGAGAGTTGGGTCTGGATGTCTCAGACAAACTCAGAAAACCAGAACTGCTGAGGGCTATTCTTGAGTTAGAAGCTGAGGATGACGAGCTGTCGGAATGCCTTGAGACCATTGAGGAGAGGGAGACGGCAAAAAGACAGGAGCGCGAACTTAAAGAGCAAAAAGAGAAACAGGAGCGCGAACGAAAAGAACAAAAAGAGAAAGAAAAAGAAGAGCGCGACCACGCTTTGGAAATGAAGCGTCTCGAGGTAGAGATGGAACGCGCTCGTAATGGAAGTCAGGCACACGGTGCAGGAGAACGAGTATTGTTCAAAATGACTGACCTGATGCGGCCGTTTAAGCTTGGAGAGGACATTGGTTTGTTCCTGGTTAACTTTGAGCGAACGTGCGAGAAGCAGGGGTTCTCTCGGGAAACGTGGCCACAGCGCTTGCTCACTTTGTTACCCGGCGAGGCGGCCGACGTAGTCGCTCGCTTGAATAGAGAGGAGGCAGAGGATTTCGACAAAGTGAAATCGAGTCTGCTAAAAAAGTACAGGCTGTCAGCGGAGGCGTTCCGTCGGAAGTTTCGGGAAAATGAGAAAGGCAGAAGTGAGTCATACACAGAGTTTGCGTACAGGCTTATGTCAAACATGCAGGAGTGGCTCAAAGAAGAGAAAGCGTTTGGTGACCACGATAAAGTTCTGCAGTGCTTCGGGCTGGAACAGTTTTATAGTCGGTTACCTGAGAACGTGCGGTAGTGGGTCTTGGATAGGCCAGACGTTTGTACGGTGGCTAAAGCCGCTGAGCTAGCCGAGGAGTTTGTGACGCGTCGGGCTCGCGGAGCTAAGGACGGTCAAAAGGGTGAATTTGGATCGAAGTTTGAGAGGCCGAAGTTCACACCCATGAGAGCAAGGGGCGACACACGTAGTGCGGATGCGAGTGAAAGCAGTCCGACCGAACCTAAGGAGACGGCGGCAGCCGAAGCCGAACGCAGAAAGCGGTTTGAGACGAGGCAAGCGCGCGTGTGTTATACGTGCCAGAAGCCGGGTCACTTTTCGGCGCAGTGTCCGACCGAACGTAAGGAGACGGCGGCAGCCGAAGCCGAACGCAGAAAGCGGTTCGAGACGAGGCAAGCGCGCGTTTGTTATACGTGCCAGAAGCCGGGTCACTTTTCGGCGCAGTGTCCGGAAACAAAACCAAAAGTTGTGTTTTTGTCATTATGCAGCACTGACGAGAACATGAAGCTTCTCGAGCCTTACATGCGAGACCTCCTCGTGAACGGGAAAGAGTGCCGAGTGCTTCGCGATTCCGCAGCTACGATGGATGTAGTTCACCCGTCTTACGTAGAACCCGATATGTTCACGGGCGAGTGCGCATGGATCAAGCAAGCCGTGGAAGCTCATAGCGTGTGTCTGCCCGTAGCAAAAGTGCTTATTGAAGGACCTTTCGGAGCACTTGAGACGGAGGCCGCAGTGTCATCTATGCTGCCCCCCCAGTACCCGTACCTATTTTCGAACAGGTCCGATCACCTCCTGCGCGAGAAGGGGCTTTTGTTTGGTGAGGCTAGCGTTCAGGCCTTAACCAGATCGAAGGTTCGGGAGCTCGCTGCAAAGGCGGTAGTTGCGGGGCCGACGTTATCAAACAATGAAAAAGGGTCAGAGGCGCAGCAAGCTGATATTCAGAGCACGCCCGAACTGAATAAAATTGAGTCTGTAACGTTAAAGGCACCAGATGCTGGAGAGGAAATGCCCGACACGGGAAAATTAGAAGAGCTATCTGCAGATTTGCTCATCGCGCCTACGTCAGACGGACCTAATAGGTTGCTAAAAGTCAGCCGGTCGGCTTTGATAGCCGAGCAAAAGAAGGATGGCAGCCTAGAAAACATACGCTGCATTGTCAAGGAAGGCATCGCCAAGAAAAATGCTCGCTTTGTGGAAAGAGGTGGGGTCCTGTACCGGAAGTATCTAGACCGCAGGGGAGTGGAGTTCGATCAGCTGATCGTGCCTCAATGCTATCGTGAGGATCTGTTGCGCTTGTCGCACGGGGGTTCGTGGTCCGGACACCTAGGAGTTAAGAAAACTAAGGACCGTCTCTTGCAAGAGTACTATTGGCCAGGGTGTTTTCGGGACGCAGACCATTTCGTGAGGACATGTGACACCTGTCAGCGGGTGGGCAAACCAGGGGACAAATCGAGGGCGCCGTTGAAATTGGTACCTATCATTACGGAGCCTTTTAGACGGCTCGTTATTGATACAGTGGGACCTCTGCCGGTAACAACCACGGGGTACAGACACATTTTGACTGTGATCTGCCCAGCGACAAAGTTCCCTGAAGCAGTGCCGCTTAAAGAACTCAGCTCAGTTGAGATAGTCAATGCACTACTGTCCATATTTGCGCGAGTTGGTTTTCCTGCGGAAATCCAATCAGATCAGGGCACAGTGTTTACTAGCGCTTTGACGTCAACTTTTCTCGAAAGGTGTGGGGTAAAGCTGTTACACAGCTCAGTGTACCACCCACAGTCGAATTCCGTTGAGAAGCTCCACTCCGTCATGAAGCGCGTGTTGAGAGCATTGTGTTTTGAACATCAAACTGACTGGGAGCTGTGTCTGCCTGGGGTGATGTTTGCATTAAGGACCGCGCCGCATGCGGCTACGGGGTTTTCGCCAGCTGAGCTGGTGTACGGTCGCTCGCTTCGGTCTCCGCTTCGCATGCTTCGAGAATCGTGGGAAGGCAGGGGCGACGACCCAGTCGTGGTGGAGTACGTGCTTAAGCTCCTCGAACGCTTAAGAAGGGCACAGGAGTTGTCAGGTGAAGCAATGGCAAAGGCCCAGCAGAGGGCCAAGGTTTATTATGATCGGACAGCCAGGGCCCGACGTTTCGAGGTGGGCGATGAGGTCATGATATTGCGCACATCGCTAAAAAACAAACTAGACGTGCAGTGGGAGGGCCCAGCACGAATTGTTCAAAAACTGTCGGACGTTAACTACGTGGTGAGTCTGCCAGGAAAGCGGAAAGCACAGCAAGTTTACCACTGTAATCTGCTCAAACCCTATAAACAACGGGAAGCAGTGGTGTGCATGATGGTAAACGTTCCTGAAGAGCTTCCGGTCGAGCTTCCGGGACTAGGCTCAGTGACGAACAGGAAAGACACCGATCAAGTCATTAGTGACTTGATCAGTAAAGCATCGCTGTCGCCTGAGCAGAAAACCGAACTACACCAGCTCTTACAAGAGTTTCAAGGTCTGTTCTCTGAGAGGCCTGGTAGGACTTCTGTCCTTACTCATGATATAGAACTTACCTCCCCAGAGCCAGTACGATCCAAGGCGTATCGGGTGTCACCCCGCCAGAGCGATATTATGGAGGCTGAGGTGAAGAAAATGCTACAGCTCGGTGTTATTGAGGCAGGTGAGAGTGATTATACCTCCCCTTTGATTTTAGTTGAGGTACCGGGCAAGGAACCTCGTCCTTGCGTCGACTACCGCAGGCTTAATTCCATCACTAAGGATCAAATTTATCCGATCCCTAACATCGAGGAGCGCCTTGAGAAAGTTAGTAGCGCTCAGTTTATTTCCACCCTAGATCTTGTCAGGGGTTATTGGCAGGTTCCACTCACAGAAGAGGCTAGTAGGTATGCGGCGTTCATTTCACCAATGGGAACATTCCGTCCTAAAGTGTTGAGTTTTGGTTTGAAGAACGCGCCATACTGTTTTTCAAGCCTCATGGATAAAGTGTTGCGGGGACAGCAAGAATTCGCTTTACCGTATTTAGACGACGTAGCGATATTCTCCGCATCCTGGTCTGAGCATATGGCACACTTGCGGGCAGTGCTAACCCGCCTGCGCGAAGCGGGCTTGACAGTCAAGGCTCCCAAGTGCCAGTTAGCACAGGCCGAGGTTGTCTACCTCGGTCACGTGATTGGTCGGGGTCGTCGCCGCCCCTCTGAAATAAAGGTGGCCGCTGTGCGAGACTTCCCGCAACCGCGCACGAAGACCGATATTCGGTCGTTCTTAGGTGTCGCCGGCTACTATCAGAGGTACATCCCCAGGTACTCTGATATCGCGGCTCCCCTGACGGATGCTCTAAGAAAGACAGAGCCGCAAACAGTCGTCTGGGACGAGACAAAGGAAAGAGCTTTTAGCGCCCTAAAGAGCGCCCTAACAAGCCAGCCTGTGCTACGATCGCCAGACTACACGAAAGGGTTCGTAGTTCAGTGCGATGCTAGTGAGCGAGGCATGGGCGTTGTACTGTGCCAACAGGAAAATGGAGAAGTAGAACACCCCGTCCTGTATGCTAGTCGTAAGCTGACCAGTCGTGAGCAGGCGTACAGCGCCACCGAGAAAGAGTGTGCGTGTCTCGTATGGGCCGTTCAGAAATTGTCATGCTATCTAGCCGGCTCGAGGTTTATCATTGAGACGGATCACTGCCCTCTCCAATGGCTGCAGACCATCTCTCCCAAAAATGGCCGCCTCCTGCGCTGGAGCCTCGCTTTGCAACAATATTCCTTTGAGGTGCGTTACAAAAAGGGGAGTCTCAACGGTAATGCCGATGGCTTAAGTCGAAGCCCCTAACGTAGGAATCAGCCTCAAAATTGTTTGTTACTGATGTTGTTCTTCCTGAGGCAGGATTTTTAACATATTGCTTTTGTGTAGTGTTTCAAAGTGATGATGTGCTTTCTAGTGCAATTTTCCAATTTGTGGACGCGTTCTGAGTGCTGCTAGACTACTGTAAGGAACTAGGCAGTGGTATAAAAGGGGAAAGAGCCTGGCAGGGCTTAGTGAGGGTTGTGCCGTGCTTGCTGACTGAGCGGTTGAGTTTCGGCGTAGTTCTAACGCTTGCCGGGAACGAGAACAAAAATGTGAACTCTCCCGAAGTCACTTTGCAGTGTCCTGTGTGAACCTGAACGAGAGAACGAGGCCTTCTCTGTGCGCTGCGCTCAAGAAACGTCGAGGGACGCCCGACTTCGGTTATGAGCATCATCGAGCGACATCCCTCCGGACAGCGGATGCAGTCTCCTGACCATCGGGATCTCCTTCCCCCGGCGGGGCGGTCTGTTACGTTTCGCCTACGACGCGCGGTATAGCCGGCGCGGATGCAACGGACGCCGGGGCTTCGTTCAAAGCGGCAGACATTTTGGCCCGTTCGGCGCCGCCGCTACGCCTCCCCGCCAAGCGCGTCCAGGCATGTTCCAATGCCACGTGTCTTCATGTGCGTGTGTGTGTGTGTGTGCATGTTGGTGCCCACGCTTGTCGAAGCGCGGCAGCCGGGGAGAGGAGCTCCCCCAACTGTGAAGCGAGGAGGTCTGACCGCCGCCGGCCCGGCGGATGCGTCACCTACTCATCCCAACGTGTCCGAGCGGCACCGGCTCGGCGGATGCGCCACCTACTCATCCCAACGTCACCGAGCGGCGCCGGCCCGGCGGATGCGCCACCTACTCATCCCAACGTGCCCGAGCGGCGAAGTCACGTGCGCGTCTATAGAGGCGTTCCTTCTTGCCCTCAACTGCGAGAGTATAAAAGCAGCTGCCCCCGGACGCCAAGAGAGAGGCTCCGATTTCTTCTGTTGAGTAACGTGCTCTCCCGTCTCTCTACTTCGGTCGACCTGACCGCCCACTCTTTGCGATGCTAGAATAAACAAGTTGTTCTGTTACGAGTCGACTCATGCTTTGCCGGGACCTTCGGATGCTTCCAGTTGTGCCCCAGGCCGCCAGGCCAACGCTACCCTTGGGGCTTGCGACCCAGGTGCAACAACGGGCGTCAGCGCTGAGGTTCCAACAATAGGTTTTTTCCAGGGTCAAAAAAGCACGCAAAGCAATTTCAAGCGAGGTGAACATAAAGCAACATATTCATTCTCTAAGCTGAGGCGATGCATACCTTGAGAAATAATATTTTATTGGCTACCCCCTTCTCTTTCAAAAATATAATAAAGTTTGTCCTTTGTATATATTTCATATATTGTGTATGTGCATTGTGTTTACAGTCGAAATTTACAACAATGTTGAAGTGAGAAAATACGGATGAGGTAGCTGCCGCAAATTCTTCTAATGCGCATGTCCTTCAAGGGGGGCGGGGGGGGGGTTTCGAGCCGGAGGGGGTTCTAGACCCGGAGGGGGTTCGAGCCCTGTAGCCCCCCCCCCCCTCGTGGTCGGCGCCTATGGCGTTCATAGTTCAGGCTGACCGCATGGCCAATCAGATGGGCGTATTATCGAGTGAAGGCGACACCCAGGAATGCTCTAAAGCATACTTGCTTGGCTTGGCCTAACTTTAGCAGGGATGCGAAAAGACCCACCAGAATCTATTTCCTGCAGGCGCCTGTACCGCTCGTGGTCTGGTTGAGCCTAGTAAGCTACTGTGCAATTTCGCATGGGTCGCGAAGTGTTTGTTGACATCGTTCCGCAACTACGGTATCTTTACGTCGATGGCTTTAGAAACAGCCGTTCTTTCTTCCGCATCAGCTGGCTCGTTGCCGGCCAAGCTACAGTGCCCAGGTACCCGCTATAAGGTAACTTAGGGACCAATCCTCTAGAAATAATCAATGATTTGCAGTGTTAATTTTGCATCAGAAATGGTCCATTCACGCGGTGTCTGACAGGAGGCAAAGTGGACAGCTTCAACAGAAGCCCAACAAATTAGGCTGCTGTCGAAGACGACTTGTAGTCCAATTCGTACAGCCGGGAGTTGCTGAGCTGAGAGATCACCAAGGCCGCAGTCGAAGCGCATGAATTCACAGGCCAGTCTGCGTAAATGTGTACAGAGCCATCGCATAGCGCCGCCAGATGTGCCAAAAGAATCAGATTCCAAATGCACTCCAAGAGGCTATGTTCACCTTTAGGTCTTCTGCAATGTATACAGAACACGAAGCATTCAATCGAATCGCCGACGAGAAAATTTATTCAGGATCTGAGGGAGCCGAGGCGGATCCAAAAGGAAATCCAGCGCCGCATCGGTAGTTTACAATCCCAAAGTGGAAATCCTTTTACGAGTTCTTGGATCCTCGTAAGCCTCTGTCCCATGTATGGAGAACTCTGCGTGGCCTACAATCGTCTCAGCAACAGCGTCACCCTTTTAAATCTCTTGCCCTGCATCAAATCATAAGAAGCCAACAAAGAAAGACACCGAGTACAACATACTGGAAATTGCTTGTCCTTACTAACTGAATTGGAGAAATGATAAATGAATGCAAATGAAAGTGGTTGAAGAAACAACTTGCCGCAGGTGGGGAACGATCCCACGTCTTCGTATTGAACGTGTGATGCTCTACCAACGGCGCTACCATGGCTCCGTTTTCCCACATAACCCACAACCAACCCACAACTTTTCCACAACCCACAACCTACAACTAACCTCAAAAACCTTGGCCGCGGATGTGGAACAACATTCTTGCCGCAGGCGTCACGAGCACGTGATCTTTTTGGGTGAAGGCAAGTGGTCAATAAACACACAGATGCGACCTGAAGGCATCGATGTTGCCGGATTTGGGACCATGCCTCCTTCACCTCTTCACTCCTTGCTCAATGCTCCTACATGTCTAGTTTCATGCAGTCTTTCTTGCTAAAGTGGGTTTATGTCTAAGTTTTCCAAAGACTTCCTCCCAAATTTCCGTATCTGCCCTCAAGGTTCGGCAGGCACTGCTTCTGGATTTCCTGACTTTGATATTGAAATAAGTAATTTGTTTATTGTTTTTGTTTTTCATACAGGCAAGATCTCGTATTTTTATCGCCATGTTGGAGGTTACGATCGACAGCACTGCTGTATATCCGCGGAAAATGATGTATTAAACTTGCTTTAACTTTCACACGCTTCACTTCCAGAATATATACAAATTGATTGTCTCGTGTGCAAAACAAGCACCCAATTTCGCAGCTGCCTTGGCGAAACAAGAAATTTCATGTTCAGAATGGGGTTCTACCAGAATTCAGCACTATGCTTTGCGTTGTTTGACAGTCACGTCGATATTTCGATGGAACAATCCAGAAATGAATAACTTTCAGCTACCCTGCACGCAGATGAACTATTCATCTGTGAAACGTTAAAAAGAACGGCTAAAGCGAAGCGGGAGCATTCGACGAAAGATTTAAGGAAAATATGCTGAGAGAGGAACAGATTCAACAGCGATAAAATGGTCTACTACACGAGAAGCCAATTAGGCACGGAGGCGAATCTAAGCTTATTTATTTAATTTCTTCGCTGGGGCATACGACAGCCCCTTTTTGTCTTTATAATCTATTTAGGTATGTGAACACTGATCTCTAGTAATACTGTAATACCTACTACAATGTTTGATCCGTGTGATTAAGTACGCTTTACCGTTAAGTTGTAAACACACATGCAGAACTGAGTTTCTCTTTTAATCATTCAGATGAACAGCAACGCAATGGTCATGTACAGGTAGACAAAAAGCCTCGACTATCTATCAAATTAAGGTGTTCGCCTAATATTTTTACTTCCACTAGCCGTGCACATTCTAGAGCACTGCACATACCGCTTTTTTTCCTAGCCCCAGCCTGGCCCAGTCCGGGTCCAGTGCGCGGACCGACTGTGAACACTCCCAGGGTACGGGCCCGCACCCTGGGAGTGTTCCCATCAGAATGTACAGGATGTACCACATCCGCTGCCAAGGTTCGTGAGTGGTGGCGCTGGCTAACGCTCCCAGGGTTATAGTAGTAACACATAAATACTCCGGAAAATGGATGGGAAGACGGCGCCGCACTAGCTAAGCATCGCCCGCGTAATGAGCACGCGTAAAGAGCATCGCACGCGTAATGGGAAGACGTGGGATCGTTGTCCACGTGCGGCAAGTTGTTTTTTCATCCATTTTCATCATTTCCATTGTATTCATCAGTTCTTTAATTCAATTAGTAAGTACAAGGAATTTCCTCTGTGTTGTCCTCGGTGTCTTGGTCTCTCTCTCTTTCTCGACCAGTGGTTCCAGACTCGCACATACCCGCCCACTTTCTTCGCTGCACTACCTCCAGATCGGCCCACGTTAAGAAGCAGGTAGTTGCAAAAAAAAAAGAGTTGAAAAGTGGTGGGAACTCACTAAGGTAGACTGTTCTTAAATCAAAAGCGTCGTCATGCCACCATCACGATATTATCGTCGTCGCCGCCGTCTTGCTTCTGTCGTCAGACACAGGCTCGTGTCACACGCACACGATTGCTTGCTTTACACACACGCGTTGGACAATCTGGTAACTGTTTCAAGAACTCTAAACAATGTTGCATGGATAACAGGTACCTTCGAAATGCTCCTCATAACACCGATTCCCACAGCGCATGGTATCTGCAATATCTTGTCATCATTTTTGCTTATAATGTCGCTTTAACAGGTCGCACGTTCTTTGGACACCAAAGCATTACGCAACGCGTACAAAGCGTTGCGCATGTCGCCGGAAGCGTTGGCCACACAAGACAGCTCGGGACATCGCCCTTCTCGAGTGCGTATAGAATAGGGGCTGCGCGAGCACCGGATCGGTGCGTACAGGCGTGCCCCCGGTTCAAGCGCCAACAACTCCATCAATGCAGGCGCTGGGGCGAAAGCGTGTGCGCTCCAGCGGGGACGACGCGTTGCGAGACGACGCGCCGCGTGGGGCGGGCGCCCGCTACTCGCCGAACGGGTCGCAGTCGCCGACCCGCGGGTCATGAGGCACGGAGCTGCCGCTCGATCGGCTGCGCACTGAGTCGACCGTCCAGGAGCGCCAGCCGATGCCGCCCCAGCCTCGCCATGCATGGTGGGGGTCCTTCGTAGCAGCGCCATCTGTAGCGCAACGAATGCATAAAAGATGCGGCCGCTGCTCGCGATCGTGGCAGTGCCACGCTCCGGCGATGGCTGGCAAGCGCTCGAACGGTGCACCACGGCGCTGCCTGTCAAACCTGGCCACTATTTCTTTCGGTTCGCTACGTCGCAAGTGAGGCGCTACCGCGTCCTTTTCTGGAAAGCCGGGATGTGCGGGTTGTTTTTTTCTGCTACCCGCAAGACCGACCCCACCTCGACGGACCCACCCGAGGTCGTGTGGGCCAAGTGGAGCGGAAGGGCGCTGGCGAGCGTGCATATATACATTGTTTTGTCAGTGCTGCCGATGAAGTGTCGGAGAGGCGTTGCTCAAAGTATTTCTTTTTTTTTGCATTTGCCCCGCTTGGTCTCTGCAGAACAGGGTTGTTGCTGCGCACGCGGAGCAGGAATGAATCCTGCGTAAAATGAGCGGACATATTTCACAGACTGAAAAGTAGCGTTAGGTGAGCCGTAGGTCGCAAGCGACACAGGCCGTCAGCTAAACTGCAGCGGCAAACATTTGCCGTTCTGCTGAAGCGTAACGTGTCGTACCAGTTCATTGCTTGCTCGCTTTCAGAGACGCACGCACGCACTGATGAACGCTTTTTAATGCCAAAGCATTATATGCCCCATTACGCGAAAATCTGGTGTCGTAGGCGTCGCCACCGAGCGATGGTGCCAAAGGTCGCAATTTAGCCCGAAATGCGAAGCATCTATTGCGATAACAAGTTCGTGTACATCTATACGATGTAAGAATAATAGATTTATCGGCCGTGTCAACTAAATTAACAAGCACGGTGTCACGCGCACACAATCAAACATGAACACATCTCACTCATTGACCGCGCACACTCGCTGTCAAAACGCTGGAGTGAGAGAGCGCAGCCAGCAGTAGCGAGCGAATTGTCCTTCGTGCTGCTTCTGGCTTCTACGCGAACTAAGCGGCGAGAACACGGCGCACACGAAGCTATCAGCACTTGGCGCATGCTTTCCTCATCGCAGATCGCTTTCAAGATACGGCCCGCGTGGCCGCACGCCACACGCAGTTACTGCCGGAGTGAAGCGCCCTCCTCTCCCTCCCTCTGGTGCCTTGCGCACGACGGAAGACGGCGTGCTTCCTGCCCGCTTTCCTCCCTTGCGTGCGCGAGATTGAGCCACCATCGCTAACTCAGCCTCGCAAGCTTTCATTCGCACATACAGCAAACGGCACGCGGTGCGCTGTTCCTTTGACTGTAGATGGAACATCTCGGCGAAGGCAGAAATGCGCTTGGACTGTCCATATAAATGATATCACAATAAAATGGCCGATGGCGCAAAGAGCAAAACAAATCAACAGTGCTCGGAAAAACATCAAATTTTTCAGGGAGGTTCCTGTGAAAAGAGAATTTTGTAAGTTTCGGCCTAGGTGGCAACAGAACGCTGGCCTAAGGGGTACGAGACGAGCACGCCACCCCAGCGCCACGGCGGCTCCACGGCTCTGGCTGACTAACTATATTGCTAGTGAGTGCGTCATTGCATACGTCACGTCGCCGCCATCTGGCGGACTAAAGGTGTGGCCTAGTGCGTGCGTCATTGGGCACCTGACGGCGCAGCCAATGGCGAGGAGGTGGTGTCACGTCATGGGTGTATAAAGTGAGTGTAGAAATAAAAAAAAACCATAAATGTCCAATTGAACGCACGGGGGGGGGGGGAAAGGCGCAGTTTCATCAGAAAGGCGAAAGATCGATTGCGATAGCAAATTAGCAGAAAACCATACGAAGTAAGGAGATAACTTTTATAGGCCGTACTAACTTGCAAACATTCGCTCAATTGCTACCTAAATTAACAAGCATGGTGTGAGCGCGAACAGCAAACACCGCGGACCCTCTCTGTCGAAACGCTGGCGTGAGCAAGCGCGGCAGCAGCAGCAAGAGAAGTGACAGTCTATCGCTTCAACGTAAACTGAGCGCCTAGAAAACAGCACGCACAAAGCTACGGGCCGCCGACGCACCTAGACTCTGCCCCCAACGCAGATCGCTCTCAAGATAACGCCTCGCGACCGTGCGCAGTCGCCACATACGCATTTGCAGTAATTAGCAGCAGGAGTAGCACGTCGCCCCCTCCCTCCCTTCCCCCCGATGCCTTGCAACGTTGGGTGCCTCGCGCGCGACGGAAGACGGCGCACTTTCTCCCCGCTCTCCTCGTCTTTGCGCGAGCGAGATTTAGCCGCCGATCGTCGGCTCCCCTCGCACACTTTCTTTCACTCGCACAAGAAGCGTAGGGCACGCGACGACGGTGTTATCGCCCTTGGACTTTGTACGGAACATAACGGCGACGGCGACGCCAAAATTCGCTTGAATGTCCATATAATTGCTGTCGCAATAAAACAATATTTCACCAAAGGGAATATAATGCTTTCGCATTCCAACGAGCAAGCAATGTTAGGTGTCTCTGCAATTTTTTTTTCATGCATGCTTAGTTCAAGACAAGCTGAATGGACAATTGTACTTATCGCTACCAAGAGAATATTACGTGGATCAAACACGGGTTATCCGTTACTCGGCAAGTTAAACATATGCAGAGGCGGGAATGGGGCCTAGGGCTGGGCGGGGGGAGCTCTTTATCAAAACGTCTAGGAAAAGAGAAAAGAAAGGGAAGGCAAGGAGGTTAACCAGACGCCGGCCTGGTTACCGTGCACCCGGGTAAGGAGATGAAAGGACGAACGGAGAAGGGAAGAAAAGGAGAGAAAAATCACTAATTGCGGGCGCACGTAAAGGTGCCCATCAAGTCTATAAACGTCTAGAAATATTATTAACATCCATGGGAACACATTTAATAGAAAAACAGGTTAGGGGAACATTAGAAGAATCTTACTAAGACAACAGCATATTGCAAATATCCGCCGAAAGGGAGTCCTGACTGAGCTAGTAAACCGCCGCGGTGGCTTAGCAAATATGGTGTGCTGCTAAGCACGTGGTCGCGGGTTCGTATCCCAGCCGTGGTCGCTGCATTTCCGTAGGAGCGAAATGCAAAAACGCCCGTGTCCCGGGCATTGGGATCGCGTTAATGTTCCCCTGGTGGTCAAAATTAATCCGGAGTCCGCCACTACGGCGTGCCTCACATTCAAAGTGTCGTTTTGGTACGTAAAACCGCAGAATTCATTCATTCAACAAAGCCTGCATTGCACTTTTGCTATTGCAGAACTGTCGCAGGAAGCTGAGGTTTACGGTATAGCCAGCAGCCAGTAAGCGGAGACACGGGCTTCGGCCAGTTTAATCAGTGTCATTGCCAGCCTAAGGACTGCTCCTTATCGGACAGTTGGATGCGATCAAAGGAGACGCCGAATTTTGTTGCAATTTGTAGGCCCTATGTGGGGGAAAACACACCAGTACAACCAGCACTCCGCACGAAATCCCGGCCCTTAATAGCATCCTGTGCGGACTTTTCATAAGAACGTCAAAAGCTAAGAAATGCACAAAATTATCTCCCGGCTGACAAGCCTTGAGGAGACTACTGTATATCGGAACGCCACGGGGAACCGCAAATCACGCAAGCTTGAAAACTATATGGCGCCATTTACAATAAACAACAATTATGACTCCTAACCGGCAATCGCCGTGATCGGGGCGCGTGTCATTGCGGCCAGTCTTGTACGGACTTGACAAATAAAATGCACAATGCGCAAGTTCACTGTTTACACCGATTCGCTGAAACCCAGAGTTGGTAGTTTGGCTACGTCGAGACGTTCCATAAAACATTAGTCACAGAAATCAACATTCAGGTCCATAGGTCGGCAAAATAAGCGGAACTCACTGAGACTAACTCACAATTTATATGTTTTGCTTAGGGGTCCATCGGACTCGCCTTCATCATAATTCCACGGCACCGGTCTCGCTCGTACTCAGACTCACGAAAATTTCATTCAAGCACGGCTCACGTGGTTTCACTGAGACTCGACAGAATTCTATCTCAGTTTGGCCTCACCCGAGCTCACTCTCCAGAATTGGCATCAGGCAGGCTCTCATTCACTCTGGCTTCCTCGAGAATTGAACATGTCAAATATTGAAAGACCTTCATGCGAGGCTGTAAGAAATAGTACATGCAGAGAGATTGTAAACTCTGAATAATTAAGAAAAAAAGTCTGCGCAAGAGTCTCAAACACAAGAAAGTCCCGTATTACCTGTGCATCACTATGTTTTGTAAGGAGCAAATAACTGTGACGCGCAATCTTGGCAGTGCTGGAAGTACTTCGCTTCAGGATAAAATGTTTTTATTTGCACAAAAATGTGATAGCGAATATATCGCTAATTAACAAATCATACCAATTAGCTGTTTAGTAATTGCTTTAAAAGGCTTATTATCCCCAAAGAACATGGAAACTCTCATTTGCGTGTTCGTGCACGTATGTGCGCGTACGTGCGTCTTTAGCAGCTGAAGATTGAACTCGGTCCTTTCTTTCTGGCATCGGTGCGCTTTGCAGGCCTGCCTCGCAAACGAGAGTGGATGCTGCTAAAATCGGAGCACTAAGAAAAAAAATCACGCTACGTAACGTCACTCTTTAACTACAATTTACGATAACACCGCAGAAGATCCGGCTCGCTGTTTCGCTTTCCTAGTTCTAGAAATTTTGTAAGTACTGGTCGGTCCACAGTATCAACAGTAGTTTTGCATATATGACACTTTCGCGATTCCTGCGGTGACACTACCGACACCCGTATTTTCTGCCAGTCGCGCTGAACGCAAGCGCAAAACATGGAGGAAAAGGAAGAAAATATGCAGATCCAGCGAGCATGTTGAAATCTATGTGATGTGGAGCTTAAGTAAAGCGGTTAATTAAATGTTTTACAGTTAACGGCAGTGAGTACAATTTGGCGTGTGCATACAGCAGGTGTATGTACGCACAGAAAAGTACGACACGTATTAAGCAACATTTAGGCATTGTGCACCTCTTGTATCACAGCGGGACACGACCATTTTGGAGGATTGGCCACGAACGGCTGCACCTTCAGTGACACATGCCGAATGGCTAAATCAAGGAAAGTTAATTAAAACAAATAATCTGTTACATATAATTTACCACTCCATTGACAGATCAGCGTGCTTTAGAGCTGTCTGTGCATGTTCTGGTTTAATGCAGGAAGTTATTTCGTTCTTTTTTTTGGTTGCGCAGAACCGAGATGAATATACTTGATCAGCATACAAGGCTTACATGGGCCACTTCACAGGGAATTTCATTTACTGCTTGAATACATATCCACAAATATATCACCCGAGATAGCGACCTACCCATCAGCCAGCAGCTAGGCAGCCGCGCCAAATTCGGGAAAGTAGGCAGAGAAATCTCGGTTTCAGAAACTAGGACGAAGTGCCACGTTGAAGCCCAGTCATAAAAATATAAAGAGTAGGCTCATGGGAAATTAGTCCTCAGCACGTGATGCGCGAGCGGTTATTTCTAGGTGCAGAGCACTCGGAGTGCACACGAGAGAGTCTAGAATGAAGACCGCGTGGCGAGGGCCGATGGTGGCGAAGACACCAGTAAGAGCTACCGCGTACCAAACAGCGTCTTGAAAAGGTCCGGCAACCGTAGAGCTCCAACTGCCCAAAAGTTATCGAGCAGATAGGCCCCGGCATGAAAGTGGTGGTTTGGCGTCAGAGGAGGTTCGCTTGTCTAGGCTAGCTCCTTGGCGTCGCGTTCCCACCTAGTTTCTGTCTTCTTTTTTTTTTTTTTGTTATTCCGTGGCACCAAAGGGCCCACGCGAAAGGTATACATCGCCGACGTTCAATCGAACTGCGCCCGCGACCAGGCCAGTGGGCTATAGACCTGCCGGTCCTGACGTGGGACTAGCCTGGTGCGCGACGAGTTCGCGCCCTCGCCGGACCTCCAATAAAGTTCTTTCACTCACTCACTCACTATTCACGAGAGCGCTGCTGAAAGCGCGGCTCATCTCCTAGTTCTCGAAGGTTGCTCTGAACACTAAACATTCGGAAAGTCTGGCCGCGCCGCAGGAGCAATAGGAGAACCGCTAATTATAGAAATTGCCCCAAGTGTAGATGCGCGGCATGACCAGCAAACGACCAGTGCCACGAAGTCAGTCGTCAATTGCTCTGAGCGCCAGCGAGCACCGCTTCTGCACAAAAGCAAGAGCGCCGACACACAGTCCAGGCAAAGAGGGGACGGGTCGAGCGATCGCTGAACGGGAACGGTAACGTAACCCGACAAGACCCTCGAAATTCGAGAAACTAAGCCGGCGTCGATATCGCTCGCTTTTCGCAACACCATAGCGCCGTAGCTTCTAGCCTTGCCTGACCTTGGCCGCAAGGGTGAAAGGGTAGGCTTACAGGAGACAGGATCTCCGGACCTCCTCGGGGGCGGCCGAGGCCCAGGCCATGGATTTGCCGCATTTCCAATAAAGTTGTTGCCACCACCACCACAGCACGCATTACTCGCATGGATGTATCGCGCTTCGCAGCGAGCCTGCCCCCCCCCCCCCCTCGACTTCCTTTCCAAACCTGCTTCCAGCGTGACGCGGATGCGTGAATAGAAGGAAAACTAGAACCAAAGGAGAGACAGAAGGGTAGAAGGCGTGGCGCCGTGACAGTCTCACAGTCCACCAGTTCGTTCTGAGTCTGAACTTAGCGGCGTCAACTTGCGTTGCCGGTGCTACGATAAGGAGGGGCGTAAAGCTGGTGGTCCATAGCGCCCGTGCAGCGGAAGGGGGGGGGGAGGCAGTGCGTTGCAACTCGGTGCACTGCATCACGTTGCTCCGTCGCGGATACTTTAGAGATTTTAAGGTGGGCAAACAAACACAACTCGCTCAGACTCACTCACAAAAATATATTTTTTGCTTAGGGCTCACTCGGACTCAGGCTCACTACAATTTTACTAAACCTGCCTCGCTCGGACTAATCAAAATTCTACTCAGCCGGGCTTACTCAAATTCAGAGTTACGGGTCGGTCTGACTCTGAGTGAGTCGACTCATGAGTGAGTTTGCCGATCTGTGTTCAGTTTCGAGTACTTTGGGCACTTGGACACGGGGACTTCCAGGCAGCGAGGTCACCCAGGCTCTTAGCAACCAAACACTCTCAGATCGAAGCGGCCGTGACCTCTGCACCTCGAATAAAAACTCCGCACGCTCACGGAGAATAAGCGGCAGAGATGAAAAAAGAAAAAACGCACGAGACTTGAGGCCAGAATAGCTCCCAGTGAACACCCGCAGCCTCGCTGACTATACCTATATGTGCACCGGCCGTTCTGCAGAAGTGCGGCTTCGCACTCGGCAGATGTGCCAAACACACGGCTCTTCTACAGGCCCAACACGAGACATAAGAAACACCGACGAGGAGGAAGCCAATGTCACACTGACCGCGAATGATGGCCTGGAGCATTTAGCACAAATCTGCTTATTGAGCTGGAATACTCGAGAAACTATACGCTATACTTACACTGGAAATCAATGCGCATAATTGACTAATTAAGGAAAGGTCCATTATTAAATTTTAAGCTAATTACTTTAGCGCACATATTGCAATACTCGAACTGAAGCCAGTGGTTTCATAGGGCACTTCCACTTGGAACAAATTTTGCAACTAGCACCAGTTACGATTTAAGCGCAGTAAACTTGCCGTGAAAATTAATCCCCTTTTGTTCCACTTACATTTCTGCGAAAATGCCTTTTCATGCACTGAAACTCAAACGTTACTAGTGCACCACTGCGTTTCGTCGCAAAGTTTGGGAAAGCATGTCTCGAAACTAGTGTCATCCTCAGAATTAGTTCCAAGTGCATACGACTTTAAGTCATATCCACTTGGAACGCGGATATGACTTAACGCTACAATTCATAGATCACAATATATGGCTTAAAGCAATTACTAAACAGCTAATTGGTAAGATTTGTTAATTAGTGATATATTCGATATCACATTTTTGTGCAAATATTGTCCGCCTTTCAGACTAATCTAACTCTATTAATCAATTCTACATATCCTGGGTGAATTTTAAAGATTATGGTAATGACAAAAAGTCGCAGATCCGCCCGAAGCATCAATTGCAATAGCAAATTATTAGACGGGTATAAAAAGTAAGGACAATAGGCTTATCGGCCGTGAGAACTAGTAAACATTCGCTTACTAACTAAATTAACAAGCATGGTGTCACGCGCGCACAGTAAACATGAACACATCTTACTCGATTACCGCGAAAACTTCTTTTCAAAACGCCGGCCTGAGAAAGCGGGGCCGCAGCAAAGCAAATTGACCTTCCTGCTGCCTCTTGCTTCAACGCGAACTAAAGGGCGAGAACACAGCGCACACGAAGCTATCAGCCCTCGGCGCACCTAGGCTCAGTCCCCATCGCTGATCGCTTTCAAGATGGGGCCCGCGCGGCCGCGCTCAGGCACGCCATACGCAGCCGCCGCCGGAGTAATACGACCCCCCTGCCCCCCCCCCCTCCGGGGCATTGCGCGCGATGGAGAGATATAGATAGCAAACAGAGGAAAGGCAGGGAGGTAAACCAAACGAGCGCCCGGTTTGCTACCCTACACTCGGGGTGAAGGAAAGGGGGGAATAAAAAGAAGAAAAGAAGTAAGTGATGACGGTGTGTGCAGTGAAGCACCGTGACACCAATGTGCTGTTCCATAGCTGGTGATCTGCGTTGATGACATCTAGGACAACCAAAGAGCCAGGGGTCGTAGCGCGAATAGGAGGGTGCGGGTGAGCTATGGGACTTATTCGGAATTTGCAAGCACTGGATTAGGAGCATCCAGCACTTGCACTGCAGTTCGCGCTGACGAACAGCGCTGAGGTCAGCGCGCGATGGAAGACAGCCGCTTCCTTCCCTCCTTCCTCCCTTGCGCGTACGAGATCGCGCCACCATCCTTGGCTCACCGTCGCATGCTTTCACTTGTAGACAGAGCATGCGACACGCGACTGTGATCTTATCGCGCTTGAATTTTTATACGGAACATCACGGCGATGGCGACGGCGGAACTGCATCTGGAGTGTCCATATAATTGCTATCGGAATAAAATAAAACACCCCGTAAATGCCTGCTTGCGCTCCAGTACGACGCTCCAGTACGACAACCAAACTCCTTAGATCTTTAGGATAATTCAATGTATCAGGTCAAAATATACGTAGGACACTTTTCTGGCGCTTTAAGCTTCCATGGTTCTTTATGGTTCTTCCAAGTCGTGACATGGGCGCCTCCTTTTCAATTAAGAATAAAAAAAAACTTTGCAGAAGCCATTGAGGTAGGTAAGCTAACAGCCGAATGCTTTTCGGAAGCTCATTTTATTGACTTTGTTAAAGAAATGATATGTTTCAAGGCTTATATTTGTTGCAGTGAGGATATTAAGGCAGCGTTTGTTGTTTCATTCGACAATCCCGTAGAGAACAGAGCCGTTAACTTGCACATCTGTAGCAGTCCTATAGGTGGCTACAGAAATAAGCCGCCTAGTCACGTGCGTGTTGTCTCTAGCGGTGCGACCCACCATGGTGGCATAGTGGATTTGGCGTTGCGCTGCTAAGCCCGCGATCGCGGTATCAAATCCGGGCCACGGCGGCCGCATGTTGATGGGGGCGAAAGAAAAAAAAACGAAAAAAAAAACGTTCATGTACCTGTGCATTGCGTGCACGTTAAAAAACTCCAGGTGGCCAAAATTAATCCAGAGTCCTCCCCTACACTGTGCCCTTATAAACATGCTGTGGTTCTGGCACGTAAAACCTCAGAATTATTTTTTTTTCAGCGCCGCAAGCACCGGTGAGAAAGGTGACCGACATCCTCCTTCTGCCATCGCCGGAGCCTTCTCCCTCCCTCATCGGCCACAGAGGGAGAGGGGCGGCGGAAGAAGTTGAGGGCTGTCCTTCACGAGCGTTCCAGCACAGCATCAAAGCTCTCGCGCGACAGTGCGGCGCGCGTTTCAAAGAGCTACAATAATTGGTGTTCGGTGACAAGCCCACCGCGCAACGCCGTTGCGCAAGAACAAGCGCCCTTTGCATAGGCGCCTTCGAATCGGCGATGAAAGTGCAACCAGAAGCCACCGACCACCACCAAAACGGGCGAGCCAGTGCGTAAAAAGGTATTCGCTGTAAATTAGTAGGGAAAGAACCTTAATGGCGTATCACTCTTTGTCTCTTCTGGTGACATTGCAGTTCCTGACTTACGCTTCCTATATTGCACGGTGCGCCGGAGCAGAGAAGAGGTGCGGAGACGACTGCGGAGCAGCAGAAGGCACGAAAGATTTTACGCACACGTCGTAATGTGCGTGTAACCGTCGTGTAATCGTCCCACCGGTGTGGGATCTACGTAATTTTGACTGACGTCCATTGCTCACTCTCCCCTTTCCGCTATATTCCCCAACAATTTACATCGCTGTGGATTTATTGCGGAGTAGATGTGTACTACGAAACTGGTCTGTATGACTGGTAAACACGCACATAAATAACAGTAAGAGCAAATACAAAACGAAAAGAAAATTCAGCAAGGGCATTTGAGACTGCTTAAATGTTCGAATGCGAAAGCATTAAACCGTGTATAGGGCTCGGAACGTCATGAACACGCTCATTGCACGCATGAACGCGCTCATGATCGCAAGCATAGGCGCACCTTTAGTCAGCCAGAACCTTGGAGGCGCCGTGGCGTCGGTGTACCATGCTCGTCTCGCACACCGGAGGCCCGGGTTCGTTTTGCACACCGACCGAAATGTGCCACATTTTCTTTTCAAGGCCATTAATTTACTTTGTTTACAGTAATTTCTCTGAGAAATTCGACGTCAATCAGAGCAGCTTTTACGTATTTTTACTCTTTGCGCCGTCGGTCATTTGTGGTTCCACCACAAATGCTTTCGAATTCAAAAAAGAATGCGAAGGAATAGCGTTCTTCAGTTCAGGCCACGAAAAATGCGAGTTTCCTGTCTCGTTCATCCTCCTCTCTGTTTAACTCGCAGAAATCATGGAAATGTGTGTGTGTATGTGTGCCAGTGCCTGTTGTGATCATTCTTACTTCGTTTTATGGTTTCTCCTATGCCACATGTGTCGCAAGGGACACTGTCTGTCATTCCACAGTGAATTGGCGCTAGTAAAAGAATATCCTGTAATACGAAAATTAGACTTACAGAAGAGAAGAACCTGCGCAGAAGATCATGGGAGAGACGCCAGCGTATCTGCGATGCACAAAGCCACGAAAGTGCTGCTATTTACGCTTCTTGAGAGGCACCAGCCTGTATGACCGTGAAGTGAACAACGACCGCTTCCCTCTACGTGCGTCCGTGCAAAATGTAGACTTTGTGAGTATCTCTCATCCTTCCCATCGTTTAGTATCACTTCCCCGTTTCCCGTGGAAGTTAGGCAACCAGGCTCAGCATGGTTAACTTCCCTGGCATATTTTATTACTTTTCTCTGTCTCTATTCTTCCTTCGTTCTCTTCCCTCACGCGTGTTCGTGTGTGTGCGTGCAAAAGGAAATGGCCGGTCTAGACGACAGTGGGTGTCCCACTCAATCAATCGTGGTAACGAACGAGATGCCGAACAAAACTCTCTGCGCGCGAAAATCCACGACGAAATGCTCTCGGAATCCAGCGCCAGAGGTCTGCAACAAGCACATCTTTTGCTTGCAGTGGCGACCTTTTCAAGGGCTTGGTTCGTACAGAGCCAGACCCGTAAACCAATACGCAAGATTTGCACAGCCGCGGGACATACTTCGAAACAGATGAAACTGGCGAGCGTAAGGAGACCCTGAGGCTAAAGCGTGTCGGCGGGTGGAAAGGCTCGGTGAACGATAAAGGGGGGGGGGGGGGGGGGGTAGTTAATGACGCTACGATCCGCAGTCGTCGATCAAGCCACGCGGGCGCGAGCGATGAAAAATCGCACCAAGGACAATTTTCACCAACGGCTCCGCAGCCGGCGCAGACCGTTTGTCAGGGACCTGCGCGTCTCGAGAGGCGCTTAAGTGGTTAAGGATTGCGGCATCTAGAAAGCGACGACGGGACGAGAAAGTGCGGCTGCAAGGATGTGCGTTTCACTCAGCTTGGGTTCGCATCGTCGCGTCAGGTACGCTAATCAACGTGCAGCTGACTCTGCCCTCTATAGTACATCACCGTCTGCGAGCGTTGAGATGAAGCCCTGATACATAAAATACGGATGCTCCACCTGCGCTCCTGGCCGAAACTCGCTTCAATGCATTTCGGAGAACGTTCCGTTTGCATTGCATCGCGTACGATGTTGCATTCGCATCGCCGAGAGGCCATCCAGCAGTGTTCATCGTTTGAGCAGCGTTACGTGCAGACTTCACGCAAAAAGCTGCAGTGTATCACGCATACTCGCGCACTTTTCTTGGCTATGAAGCAAGCGCTACGCAGGCGGAGCTTCAGCCCATGACTGTATTCGTACGCAATGTAGTCCGGGCGTGCTCGGCACCGGTTTCGGTTTCACCAACCTCGCACAACCTCTTTACTTTAGGGAAGACAGATACAGTAAACTCGGCCTGAATCAACGTTTATTCACATTCGATGTGTACCAAGTTCTCAACAGCGAGCATCGCAGCCTGCGTCGGAGCTCCGAAGCAGCCGTATGCGTCGGTTAGGACTTGGTCGCGCAACCGACGTTGGCGTCGGTATAGCCGGCGCAGCAGTCAGCTCGCTCACTCCCTCGTTTGTATATACATGCCGATGGTTGCGATTCCCATATGGGTTCGCTTGGTTTCCGCGCAGACGCTGCAAAAAGTTTTTTTTTTTTTTGTCTGTGTGCTTCAATAGTCTTTTGTTGCTAAAGTCGGGCAACAGCCTCTGAGGGGAGTTGATTGGCGGGACAGCAAGCGACGAACTCTCACCAGAAGACATGGACGTCATTTTGAGTTTGATGAATGTGCAAAACTTGCGACGGTCCCGGGTGTGCGAAAACTCCAAAGAGCAAACTAAAGATACAATAAAATACCAATAGCTGACTGGTTGAATGTTACGTATCGCTTCAAATTAGGTGCAGTAAAAAACAAAAATAAATATTGTTTTCTATTTCCCACGTAAGAAAATGTGAACAAAACTGCGGGGCTACTTCCAGCATCGGCGAAAGAGGCACGCTTAGTTTCCGTAGCCTTCGCTTCATAGCCAAGGAAAGTTGTCCGCGAGTATAGAGACAAACATATCACCGAAATTAGTCCAGATTACCGGAATATGCTCTGTGCCGTTGGTAAGCCAGCTAGAATATAGCGTTGAGAAAAGTTATAACGTGTGTATACTATGCATGTTAGAACGCTCCGTTGTGTAGTCACTGTTACTGAAGACTCCTCAGCCTCTTCCTTCCCATGCTAGATGCTTCCCTGCATATAACGTTTGCTTCCTTTCCTCGCTTCTAATCCTTAACGTACACTCCACTGCATTACAGCACAAAAATTACCTCTATGCGCTGTAGAGAAGCCTCAATTCAGGCTTAGGTGACGATAATGTACAGTGTAGCCTGAGTATATGAAACCTGAATATTTGCGATTATTGCCTAAGTTGGTACAGTAGAGCCACTCTAGCAAAGATTCCATGTTAAAGATTTACAGCTTTAGAGGCGTATAGCGGATTCATCCGCAGGTACATTCAATACCTGCAGCCCCGTGTCTAGCAGAACGTGGCTTCCATTATAGCGTGAACATCACATTGGCAGCGTTCATGTGACAGCGACCATTGTTCAGCGCAGCAAGCTTTCTACAGTACTCCAAGGCTGATTCTTAGTCAATTAGGCATTTAAACCATTACGGGCATCAATCGGTTTGTTCCCAAGCGCACAACGCACAATAACGAGCGGTGTCCCTTATCTCGAAACAAGCTATTTCCATGCTGACAGGCAATATTTTCCTTTCTAGATGCGCTCTACGCGGGGCTTGGCTATCGATCGCCAAGGAAACGGCGCACGTTGTCGGGCGCTCGTGAAGTCTTTGTCGGCACGCTTTGTGTCGCTACGTGCGTGAAACAACTCTTCAGGCGCAGTGTTACTGCGCTAACAAAAAAACACTTATGGATACTCCATAACGCATTAGCTCATAACACAGTGTGTATGGTTACTTATGGATACTCAAGGCCAGTTTCCGCCGTCACCGTCGCCGTGTGGTTCTGTTAAAGTCCAACTGAGATGATAATGAGCGGCCCGCTCACCGTATGCTTCGGGCGTGAAGGCAAGCATGCGAGGTTGAGCCAAGAGGCATGGTGGGAGCCTACACGCAAGCGAGACTTGTATGAAAGCGTCCTAAGATGGTGGTTGCTTGATGTGCGCTATCTTCTTGCGCACCCACTGTTGGAGGTCACGTATTCACGTGATGTTGGACGTCCCGTCAACAAGGAGGCGGAACGTGATTTCCAAGCAGTAAGAATCAAGGTTAGGCAGTGTAGGACAGGGCAGACGAGAAAGAAGGCGATAAAAAAAGACGCGGTAATTGCCGTTTAGCGTTGAGTCTGTATAATAAATTACAGATGGTACGGTGCTATCGTAAAATTTTCGAAGTTCTTGGCTTGACTTTCATTAACAATATCTGCAGCAGTAACATTACTTCCATAAATAGCTTTCTCTCTTCATCACTTCCAAAACCACGATGGGAATTTTCGCCGTTGTTTTACAGTTTTAGCTATAGGGCACCAAATAATACCAAGAAACTATCTGCCCATCTTTTTGATATTGTCACTTATTTATCCTTCTCTCGGGGTCTGAATTTCGCCCACATCACATACGTTAAAGTTATCGCTCAGTGCAAGAGGCGCCTTCATGATTAGGACTCACTGGAACGTTATCGGTGGTTCTGTTATTAGTCTGTTGTCACCGAAGCTTGCGTAATCTGATTATATGCGCGACGCGAATTGTATAGTACTTTCTGGAAGACACTTGGGCACCAGCGATTATCTGGAAACTTCGATGACTCATATATAAAAGCCGACGCGCTTGACCAGCAGATCAGGTTTCGACGATCGCCGACTGTATTCGCCGCTATCGTTGTACTTCGAGTGTCACTCGCTTTTATGGGCACAAGTTCGCCCAATAAACTGTTTCGTCATTCACAGCTTTGCTACTGTGTTCTTGACGGTAACTGCAAAGTGGCAATGTTTTGATTCCGCAATATAAAAAAATTACTTTTAGATCGAGATTTTGCATGACTGTATACCATCCATGTTTCATATGCCAGGTATAACTTATTTAACGTCCGCGAAATTTTGAGAAATTGTCTGTGGAATATAACATAAATCTACTTATTGAGCTGGATTATTCCGAGAGGCGTACGAGCACAAAAATTAAATTGAATAATTCACTGGTCATCGAAATTTCACTAATAATCTTTTTAACTAATTACTCAAGACACGTTGTAATTTACAAATTGAAGCCAGTGAACTCTCAAGGGACATCCACTGGAATAAATTTTGAAACTAACGCCAGCTCTGAGAAAAGCGCCACTAATATTGCGGTAAAAATGCGCTGTTGCTCGATTTACGGTTTTTAACAAAACGCGTTTTGTGCACTGAAGCTCACAAATAACTGGAACGCCAATGTATTTCTTTGGACATTTGGACAACGCCTATCTCAAGACTGGCGTCGTTCTCACTATTTTCTTTCAAGTGAATATGCTTTGCGAACCCACCGGTTACAATTTGTGAGTTGCAATATCTGCCGTAACGAAATTAATTTAAATGTTAATACCAAAGTTTTGAAAACATATGGTCATGAATTTCGCTTTGCTGTGCAAATAATACTGGCCTTTTAATGTATACTAGCGCAAGGAACAGAATTGTACAACATGCCACAGGCAGTTTTAAAAATTCGGCAAACTCTTTCTTTCTAAAAAAAAAAGACCTATATAACGAACGCGTGTGCGCCAACGGCTCGGTTAAAGTGGTTCGACTAGCTCTTTCCCTCGCCCGGCGCCAACGACGCCTTCCTTGCGTCTGACTTGCCCCTGAATTCTCAACTTTCCCGCACTCACCGATTAGCACGATACACACCGCACACAGGGATAGACTATCGTGTGGCGGCATCCCAAGCGAGATGATAACATGGGAACATTATCCCGTTTTCTCGCAGTGGTCATATTAAGTTTCTGCTTTGTTTTCATTCTTCGTGAATGCATCATTATCATTAATTTAATAATCTTCAAAAGCGGTCCATTTCGCTGAAGTTTGAACGAAATTGCTCGGCACTCGACAGCGCTCACGTTGCGCATTGTGATCAGCACAGAAACTGTTTTACACGTTACACGTTACAGATCATTCGACGATAGTGAAAAGACAAGCAGTAAGTAGGTTGACAAACACCGTCACTGAAATGAACTTCGCTGTGTGTGCAAAGGGAATTCGCAAACAAAATAGTGTGCTTCGTCAAAATTTCAACCACTGCTGCATCAATTTTGATCGCTTGTGTCACTTCCCTGGAGTCAATGGCATGCGGCAGAGGTCCCGCAAGTGAAAACTAGTTTGATCGACATAACCTAAAAGTCATGATTTTCGACTCCGTGCGGTAAAAACGCGCATACACAGCCTACTTTCTCCTTCCCAATAATTTCGCCTGCTACCTTTACTCTTTATTTTCGGTACGATTCCACTTTCTTCGTCATCTTGTTGTCAATGCAATAATTTATTTTGTGAGCTCTAACGACACTTAGCTCTGTTGTTGTAGCGCTTTAAATAAAATGCGCACTGTCATAAACACAATGTGCGAGTTAGTGCATGTAAAATGAAAAACAAAAAATGGTTAAAGTTGGCTTTTCTGTATAAGAGTGCTTAATGTGGGGAAGTCAGTATTGACGACCGCTTATGGCTGCTAGCTGGGAATGCCCGCAAGGGAATACAAGAGCTTTCGAAACAAGCTCGCGGGGACGAGTAGGGTGGTGGGGGGAGTATATTGTATATAAAGATTATCACCTCGAAAAATGGTTTTCAGCGAAGCTGTTAGCCTCTCGGTGGTCGGCATTTTTCGTTTCCGTCCGTGAACAAAAATGATCATCATCAGCAATGGCTCATACCCCGCCTAAACAAGCAAAACTGCAATGACTCGTTCCCCTCGTAATGGAGAGTCTACAAGCCCTCAGCACAGTGAAGAAAACAGAGCACACATTCATTGGAATCACGCATATGACATGCAGAACGGCGTACGTTTCAATGAAGAACAAGCGCAAAACAAGCATCTGTCATCATCAGCTCATACCCCCTCAAGAAAGCAAAAAATGCGATGGCTCATACCCCCGTAAACAATGACTTACCCGAGTAAGTCAGATGCTACAAGCGCACAGCAAAGGTAAGCGAACAGTGAATACATTCATTGAAATCACCCACACAACACACAGGATAGTTACGTTTCCATAAAAAGCAAGCTCAAAACAAGCATCCGAACCATCAATAAAGCATTGCATACCCCCCCTCAGCAGTTGCAGAGATGGTTTTGCAACAGCTTCGCTGAACATCCACTTTTGCAGGGCCGGGATGGTGAGTCACTTTATTTCTTTTTTTTTTACTACCCGTACAAATGGACAAAAAATGTATTTTGTGTGTGTGCGCGTGTGTAAGTATGTGGGGGGAAATACCGGAATCGCTCCAAAGCGCTTCCGGCTCATCTCATGCTGCTGTGTTGTAAATGCCAATGAAGCAAGCGTTGATGCCGGCTACTTAGAGTGAGGGGTTGAACAGATGTCAAATATCCTTTTTTTTTTCATTTTCATTTCATTTTTATTTGGGCAACACAAATACAAGGTTTGCCCGCAAGGTAAGGCAAAAGGAGGGCGTAATCCTCTTGATTAAGGCCTTTACCTCGCTGGAGGTAAAGGCCTTAGTCAAACTTATAGTCAGATGCGCTACTTTATGCGTACAGTGAGGGCAAGTCAAAGGCTAAGTTGCCCCCACTAGCGAAATAGAAAAGCTTCTTCGGCAAGAAAAGACAGAGAAGATGGCACGAGGCAAAAAACTCTTGCCATTTGGCCTACTTTGAAGAAGGCGGCAGAAAAAGTACGTCGTTGGTGATGCGATTAGAATTCGAGCAATGTAGTTTACTCACATTATTTCTGAAGCCACGTTTGTTCAACATAAGTAGTGATCATTGTGAGACCTTTGCTCCGGCTGTATGCAACGTATACCCGTGACAAGCGGGCAAGTTAAGTGCAATTACGGAGAGTGCACTTCGCGACCTTGAGTGACACATTAGGCTACTCCGTGCTAAACGGGAAAACAGAGAGCACTCGCAGTTAAAAAAAAAAGCGACAGACTAGAGCGCGTTTTGGGGAGATGTAGATTAAGAAGAAAAAAACTTCTAAAAAGTATTGTTTTACGTCGTATTAGAGTTAAAAGAAACAATATATATTTTCTCAGCATAAAACGAAAACCTTTTTATTATAAGAGTGTTGCAAGTCGATGTTGGCCAAGACAAATGCCTAGCCAATTCAGAACAACATGATGGCTTGCGAGGAGGCGCCATTTGATCCTACTAGAACAGAATATGTGCGAGTTCTGTTCTGATTATTTTGTTAAAAACAACTAAAACAACTAAAACGAACTTCTGTGCCCTTTTTTTATGCATTACATTTTGTACCATTTAAGCCGCTGGCGGCGAGGCTATACACTAGGCCAGCGAAGCACGTTACTGGAATGCACGCTTCTGCAAGTGACACTCCACTTGCGACGTTTAGATTTTGCAAAGTGCACTTAAACCGAGTGACACTCTGCGTAAGTGCACTTAACTTGCCCGCTTGACAAAGGTATTACTCCGGTATCCTGCCACTTTACTATGGCACTCGCTTGCCAAGGTTACCCATGAGCATGGCGGCATGACGACGATTTTATGACGCCGCTGCGCTGACAGTGATCGAATGACGAAGAAAGAATGACGTCGACGACGACACCATGACGACGATGACATAAGAAAAGTGGAATGACGACGATGGCGTGACGACGACAGTATGACGACAACCGGATGACCAACCTGGAAGGACAACCATGGCACAACGACGACGGCTTGACAAATACGCAATGACAACGGATGCATGACAGCAACTGTCTGACGACGACGGAATGATGACAATGGCAAGACAACGGCGGCATAATCATGATTGAGCGACGACAGCATGATTACGGTAGGATGACGAAGAAGGAACCAGGTCGCTAGATCGACGAAGGGAGTATGATGATGACAGCATAACGACAACGGGATGACGTTACTGAAGTGATGACGATGGTAAAACGTCAGCGTGACGACGACGGCATGACGATAGCCGGATGACGAAGTTAGAATGACGACGATGGAACAACCACGACGGTATCACGACGGCGCAGTGAGTAAGTACGTTTGACGATTCTCTGACGACGATGATGTGACGACGATGGCATGACGACAGTCGGATGACAATGCCAGAATGACGACGATGCAACGACCACAACGGCATCATGACCACATGCACATACCTAGTGGCCCAATAGGTTAGGCCACTAGGTATGTTCCATCGTCGACAATCCAGCTTTGTGATCGGACTCTCGTCTTGCCGTCGTCGTAACGCCTTCTACGCTGACCCAGTAACCCAAGTTGTCTGATAGCTTGAGTAACTAGGTTTTGTGCTTGTGGCCGTGATGCCGTCGTGGTGACACAGTCGTTTTAACATGTCACCAATTCAGTAACATCATCGCGTTGTCGTCAGACCGTCGACATCATACCGCCTTCGTCATTGCAACGCCGTCTTTCTGTGTCATTATTTCGTAATTATGTTGTCGTCATTCAATCGTGATTATTGGCCGGCGTAAGATAGATAGATAGATAGATAGATAGATAGATAGATAGATAGATAGATAGATAGATAGATAGATAGATAGATAGATAGATAGATAGATAGATAGATAGATAGATAGATAGATAGGCAGGCAGGCAGGCTCAGAACATCTGAAGTAAGCAGAGAATGCTCATTGCATTAAAAGACGTCTTCAACACCTATAATAATCGTTTATGAAAGGAATGTCCAGATTACTTTTGTCGACCAATTTTCAATCTTTCAGCATCCTTGTTTGTCCCTGTCTGTCTCATGAGCATTGTTTCTGTTGCGTCAAATAAGAAGAGAGCAGGTATTCGACCCCCCCCCGTCCCCCTCTTTATGTGACAATATATTGCCACGATCGGGCCGGCAGGCTAGACCTGTCGATCCCGTCGTTGGATGCCCGGTGCGCGTTTTTTCGTGTTTTGTTGGACCCAATAAAAGTTTATTCGCTCGCTCGCTCGCTCGCTCACTCACTCACTCACTCACTCACTCACTCACTCACTCACTCACTCACTCACTCACTCACTCACTCACTCACTCACGTTCAGGTGCGCATCAGCAGAAAAAATAGAGAAACGCAGAAGAGAGCCGTAGTGTCAGACAATTCATGCATCGCGATCATTGTGCGTTCCGCATGATCCCGCCCCCGCAGCGTCCATAGTGCTTGCGATAACAACAAAAAGACGAAAAGACCACAGCATCGACTGAATCTGTTTCGGGGCTGCTAAAGAACGGCGTGGCGTATTTTTTCAGACTAACGATAGGCCCGTGTGTCTCTTACGTTGACATGGAAGAGTCTAGCGGTACGGCACGTGAGAATGTGCACTAATTAGCTCGATTCCTCCCTCCGCCCCACAGCGTAGAATGGGGCAATGCTAGGGCAGGAGCCGTATTCCGGGTCAGCGCTCTGTACGAGGAAGTTAAGGCGAAGGACGCATCCCTTCTATCGGCCGCCCGTCCGCTGCTGTCGCCCTGTCCAGCGGCTCTCACCAGGGAACACCGATGCCTGGCCGCGCCGCTTCCTTATCTCGAAACGCGAACGAGGGCTCGCAGCGGCAGTGCGCCGCACCGAAGAGTCCAATTTTCCCTTCGTCGAGATAGGGAACGCATGCGATTACGTGCCACTAGCGTTGACTCCCTCCCGTTGCGCGGCGCTCGCCGCAAGAGTGTTGCGCCAAATTGGGCCGAGGAAGGAGGGAGTCAGGGACGCGTACACCTCGCATCCCGTGTCTCCTTTGCCTCCTCTCTTCTTATTGCTAAGGGGGGGGGGCGCAGCGAATTTCGGCCTTAGATGCAGGGTCCGTTACTGGCGTTCGGGAAAGGGGAGGAGAAAGCGCGCAGGGAAAGAGCTTGGTGATCTCTTTCCCTTTGCGATCGCGCCTTTCCTGCCGCAGTGCACAAGATGAGCGCGCTTGACACCGGCGGCGGGGAAGCCACGCGCGCCTGGCGGCAACTCGCGACCGAGGCGGAGGAAGACGCTGGCGTGTACAACACTTGTTTCTTTTCCTCCGAATGGATGCAGCACCCAAGCAAGGAGAGAGAGAGACGGTGGGTGGGGGAGACATCTCGAACCTCGTAGAGACAGGAAATCCCTCGCTTTCCCCTGCGTGTCTAGGCTTTCCCCGAAGGGCTGCACCACTGCAGAAAAGAGAGAGGTCCGTGCGCCAGCGCGTGGAAGCGCGCGTTGCTGCAGGAGCGGCGCAGAGACGCAACCTTATCTGAAACTAGATCAAGAATCTTCGCGAAAAAAAACCGGGGATCAGGCTCTCGCGAAATTTTCCTAAATCCCTACATCGCCTTTCCAACGCCTCTCGCCGACGCTTTTATCTTGTGTCCCGCTTCCAGCTACAACATCGTCGCAACCTTCCTCTCTCTCTTTCCTGCCTGCCTGCACCAGTCTTGTTCGACTTGTGTAAGCGACGCTGTGTTGCTGAATCCCGCAGCAGTGGGGCGGGGGCTTCTTGATCCCAGTGAGAAGAGGTAAAGTGGGCAAAGGAGCCAATTCCCTGTCCCTATTTCCCCCTCCCCTCCGCCCGGCCTCTTCCGGAGACTGCAAAGTCCCCTGCTCCCTTTCTTCCCTCCCATTCCGCGTAAACCCTTTAACAGTTTGTTTGGCGCTCACCACCTCTGACTGTAAACACAGCTCTCTCACCGAAAATGCCGCCTAAGCGCTCCGTCTGCAGACCAGGGAGGAAGAAAGCCTGGCTTGTTTCCTTCGAATTTCTGTCTGGGGTTCACGATGTAGTTTCACTCATATATCGAATCGTGTTGTTATCGGAGTCTTGCTTTGTCGAAGGCTTTGTTGCGCATTCCCACGTTTTCACTCACCGAGACGGAAAGCAGTGGAATGGCGCAACACAAAAAAGCTCTCGCCTCACGCTCTTCCAGCATTCTTGCTCATCTCTTTTTCTTTTCAAGCAAGAAACCAAGTTCAAACACGACAACCTTCGGGGATTCCCTCAAAAATGTTTGCTGCAGACAAAGTGCGTCGCTAATGCAAAGGGTAGTCTACTGTCGCCTCACTTTCCCCGCCGTCTTCAGATCGAGGCGCGCTGTCGAGCATCCTCGAAGCATGGCGTTTACGAGGAGTGCCGGTGCATTCAAGCAGGATTAGGGCCTCCACCGTCGTCATCTGTTCGTCCCGTTATTAACTTTTCTCGTCCAACTTCCTGTATTTAATTTTTTTTTCTCTTCCAGTATTTGGCTCCGCATTTACAAAGCCCGATGCTGTCGAAGCACTCGAAAGACGCCGAGGATCTTTCACGCCCGGCGTCCGAGTTCTCAGGGCGAATCCTTATTTCGAGCCTACCACTGGCTCTTTCCGGCTAGATGCTTATCGAAAACTTGGCTTCGACTCTTCACTCGGACCTAGATTCAGAGAAGATAAAAAATTGGTCGCCCAGCAGACCGCGTCTGTATTTTTGTGAAGCAGGTCAAAGCCATGCAGGGAGAGGTTTGATTTAAGTGGCATACGGATGAAGAAGCAAATCTCCATGCCGCCTTGCGCATGGTCCACTTGTCTAGTACCACACGTCCAATTCATCATTTCGTCCTACAAAAGGACTTAGGATAAAGATTAGAAGAAATAAACTTTTGCCGTTCAAGAAGCCTCGGAAGTTGATTTTCGAGCCACGAAGACCGACATGTCGACATAAAAGTAGTGGCACGTTTGTTTATTGAAGGCTGCCGATTGCAAGGTCCAGTGTCCAGTGAGAAGGATTTCAAAGATAGTTGGCTCGGCGCTTCGAGAGCCAGAGCTTTGATTCGGCCGTCGGAGAAACAACTCTTTATCGCTGATTCCGGCTCGTTCAATTTCCTATAGCAGCCTATTGCCATTGTCAACGAAGCTATCTCTGAAGTGCGAAAGAGGTTCTGACAGAAAGAATGAGCGAGTGTCGTTGTTTCGACGGGGCAAATTACTGTGTAGATAAAGTATCTTATAAGAACTGGAAAGGTGTAGTGGCTTTAATGTCCTCAAGCTTCCTAACGCGCAATTCTACCCGTCACTGCCGTCTATCTCATTTTGCCTAGCTTAAAATTCTCAGTGATGACGATGAAGTGACAGCTACGCGAAATCGCACACACTACGATTTAATGTATTTTGGGGTGGACAGTGCAAGCAACACGAACAAAATTACTCGCAGCGTCAAGTTAAAGACCATATACCAACGGACTTTTAACTTCCATAAAAAGATGCGTCAGAGCCATTATAGAGGTTCCTTTGGTCGCTACATTGATAATGAGGGTGGCAGGTGCCTGTAGCTTGGTGGGACATGATGATGATGACATTGATGATGACGATGATGATGATAAGAATAATTTATATTGGCATCCCCTACGGAAATGGGGGCGCGGCTGCATATAGTCAGCTAAATCAGGTTTTAGTATATATCTATTGCAGTCTAACGTTTTGCCTTTCTCTCCCTAATATTTTCTCACTTCAATAAAACCTCTATCTCTATATTGATGAGTTATTTATGCCTGCAATGACTCCGGTTCTATGAATCTCTTCCCTGCTTATTATTTTTTTCACCAATACTCTCAACTTCTCTGGCTTATCTCGACCGCTAACCAATTAACACTTTCGCTTTGAATGCCGCTTCTGTGAATAGCGCTTGGAATACCGTCCACCTTCCGGTTCTGGAAGGTGGACGTCCCCACGGTTCTTTGTGGACGAATGTCTTGGTATTCTATTACGATGTGCTGAGTTTTCTCCGAAGTTTTTCTATTGCAGGCACGTGATTGATCCAGTGGACTCATCCTGTTGCGAATATTTGCGCCGGTATGTTCCTCTTCTCAGGCAGCCAGTTTGGGCTTCTAACAGCAAGGCACTGGCCCTTCCAGTTATCGTACAGATTTTCACTCCCAGTTTCTTTGCTCCCCATTCTTGCAAATCTCCACGGTCCTTTTTTTTTATTTCCATTGTCTGCGTGTAATTTACCGCTTCTTTTTCTCTCACTTTTTTTTCAAGGACACCTGGTTTTCTATTTAAACTTTAAATAACCCTGTATTTGGTTGCAAGCATTCTTGACCTCTTCCTCCGTTCCGTGTTCATGCTTTCGATGTACTGATATTTGTGTACTTTAGCCGCCTATTTATTTTCATCCCTGTTCCGAAGTTCTTCTGCAAAACGAATTTCGCTCTGCGCTCTTTTTACTTCAAAAGAGGCCCAACCCATGTCAATACGCAGTGCCTCATTTGTGGTTTTACCGTAATCGCCCGTCGCCTATCGGCCCACCGACCTTTGGGTAACTTTCAAATGCAACAAAATCTATGTTTTGATGGAGCACAGAATGGCATCTGCGAACGTTAGAGCTGGCGCCATTACTCCCTGCGCCACTTTCTATTTATTGCGGCCTCAAAGTGCTCCATGTTTCATTATTTCTGCATTCCGCTTCCCCTTTATCTTCAGATTATCTTGGTGGATGTTGGAGTATTACATTCCTTCGTTTTTGTGACCACTGAGATGTTTATATTGCTTGACTATGGCTACGACTTGATGTTGTATTCATGCCACATCAGTATTTGTCGCCTCATTAGAGATCATAAATGCCGATTCCTTGGTGCTAAAACTAAGGCCTAGCTATGTCACTTCATTTCCACCCGCACTCCCAACTATCTGTAAACGTGGTCCTCTGGTGGCACTATGTCGTCCGCATACAGCATTCAAGAGACCCTCTGTGTCACCCTCAACCGACTGCGGATGTAAAATAAATCAAAACCCAAATCACTGTTTTCGAGTCGTCTTAGGCTATCATAGTAATGGCCTTCCAGTCGTCTTTATTATAAGTAACAATAGTAATTAGCGATAGCTCGGCCTCGGCACCTTCTTTCGGCTCAAAAATATGCGCCATCAACTCACTCTCTCGCACAACACAGAGCATAAGGCGCAGGACCTCCTTGCGTACTATACGTGGTCCTACCGTCAAAGCTCGATAGTGTCAAGGGTAGGTAGTGATCGCGGATTCGGATCATGAGACTGAAATAATCAGAAGAATAAGAATGGGCTAGGGTCCGTTGGGCAGGCATTCTCAGATCATGAACATCAGGCTGCCATTATCGCTCAAAAGAAAAATGTATAACAGCTGTGTCTTACCAGTACTCACCTACGGGGCAGAAACCTGGATGCTTACGAAAAGGGTTCTACTCAAATTGAGGACGACGCAATGAGCTATGGAAAGAAGAATGATGGGTGTAACGTTAAGGGATAAGAAAAGAGGAGATTGGGTGAGGGAACAAACGCGAGTTAATGACATCTTATTTGAAATCAAGAAAAAGAAATGGACATGGGCAGGACATGTAATGAGGAGGGAAGATAACCGATGGTAATTAAGGGTTACCGTCTGGATTCCAAGGGAAGGAAAGCGTAGCAGGGGGCCAGCAGAAAGTTGGGTGGGTGGATGAGATTAAGAAGTTTGCAGGGACAACATGGCCACAATTATCACATGACTGGGGTAGTTGGAGAAGTATGGGAGAGGCCTTTGCCCTGTAGTGGGCGTAGCCAGGCTGATGATGATGACCGTCAAAGCTTCCAGTTGCGGAGGCGCATGAGGAAATTAGCTTCCCATGTAGCCCAGTAGCCACTTCCTACCCACAAAGGGCCCTATTTTGTGACGATGTGAGGTAGCTTGTCCCCATTTTTATTTTGTGCTTGGTTTATTAGATACGAATTTCTATCCGTCGATTTCATTCTTTTTTTTGCCCTTCTTGCCCTGAGTCTGCCTCAGACGCCGCCGGGCCGCTGTTATCTTCACGATTGGGCCCGATGCGTGTGATAACAAAATAATAATTCAAAATTGTAATGCACTGGTACAAAATACGGTGCCAGAAGAGCTCGCGGGTAACGATGAAGCACTCCGAATAGCGCCCTCAGTTCCATGCGAAATGTCCTCCTGATATCGTCATCCTTCTTCCTCTTAATATTGCGCCTCTCAAGCACACATACGGCAGGAGCGTTGATAGCCGATGCTAGCAACTTTAGCGCTCATCTATAATTTACTTTTCATTGTCCTGAGGTATATAGCGAATGGCTAAAGCGTAGGAGACAGCCCCACCCTTGGACTGAAGTCGTCACGGCAATTCAGACACGGTGCCACGGGTATCTTTACCTAACATTTCTTAACAAAATGGCCGCTGCAAGGCACTGTGGCGCAGCCGCGATTTGCAAGCAGCTCTTTATCGCATAAATCGCTGACGGGCCTTACTGCGTGTTTTTTTTACATGGCGCCGCCCAATCTCGAAGGCCGCCGCTACGCAACCACGGTGTCCACTACAGTCGAGTTACGTATACGCGAAGCGGTGTATGTATAGAGGACAATAGTTCCAAGCCTTATCTGTTTGCTAATTCGATGCCATGCTGAAAATCTGGTCAGCAATCGGGACTGGAAATTAATCAGAGGGGCGATGGAAGACTAAGCAGTAAGTGCAGTTGTAAAAACCGCAAATGAACGAGTGGAGAGAGACGTGGGCTGGGCGTCCTTCGAAGTACGGGAGGTGCACAGGAATGTTGAACAGGAATGTGTGCTGGTAAAGACGACTGAGGAATGCGAACAAAGTTAAGTGGGCGGCTAGGTCATTTATGGGCTCGTACGTAATAAATGTTGTCTCAGTGCGAAAAAAAATGGAAAACAAAATTAAACAGCCAGGGCACTAACGATTAAGCACTGTGCTAACACAGTAAATAGCGGCAGAGCAAAATGACGTTATGTGTGCAGTCAGAGATGCAAATGGCATAATAGAGAGGAACAACAAAAATAAAATCAAAAGCGAAAGCTTTCATGATAATACAGAGGACAATGGCCTACTCTACGAAGCCAGATATGGTTGTTCGGGAACGTGCACTCATAGGGAAAACAAACTCTAATCAGGACGATGAGTCTATAGCATGTGGAAATTGTGCAGAAACCATTGAGCATGATCTGGTCGCGAAGTAGCTATCCAGCTATAATTGCGGACATTAGCCTGCCCAAGGCTTTTACTTTTATAAACATTCGGGGTAACCTAAATAAACGCACCCTGAAGACAAGCAATAAACAGCTGGGATATTGGTTGCGAACTGTAAAACATGCAATGAAGTGAACTTTCAGTTTTGAATGCATTAGATAGCAGATTTTGAGTCCATATTTTGGAAAGTGGTGCTAGGCACCAGGCTTCTGGCAAAATGTTACGCTTTGAGTAGCCGTTGACTTGTATTCCGCAATTACAACCATGCCCATAAAGTTTTTTTTTGTTTTTATCAAAATGTTAACTAGTAAAATAGTGTTAACAAACAATCATATCGAAAATTATCGAGCAAATTCTCATCTCTGCGGCGGCCATGAAGCCTGCTTAGCAAAACTTACCACCTCTTCTCCAGTCGTTTATACTGATAATCTCAGATGATACTGTGGCAGAAAAGCGCAATTTCGTATCGTGGCATTAGCTCTCGTAGCCGACGGTGCCTTAAATCTAAGTGTATAGAGGTCTTCAGAGCCTCCAGATATTCGGTAATACCACAGCAGGCCAATACCCTCAATTGCACAAAAAGCGCGAGGTTTTACTTGACATTTTAAGGGCAGACCGCTCCGGCGTTGCCTTCGCAACATTGCTGAAAACGACATCCAGGTATTCACATAAAGAGGATAGGCAAGAACGAAAGAAACAAACATCGCGTGCCGATTGTTCTACTCTGCGCACGTTCCGTTGCGTGGGTCACGCCTTCCCCATTTAACGACCGACCAGGTTGGGATAGGATGGGGGCGTACGGGGAAACACCTTCGCGTGTGCTCAGAGAGGTCGATTAATGAAAAGCGACGGCGATTGAGCCGCAAGCGTCAAGCGGCACATCTTTCGCCTGCGCGTGCATCCGCAGAGAGAACGACCGAGTGTGAATGCCACCTGCAAGTCGCGGTTCGACCAGCGGCGCTCCTAATTGAGTCATTCCCGCCACGCTAGTTGAGGGCACCGGAAGAGCGGAGCCACTAAAGGGGAGGCGGGAAAGCGGCGGCTGCGGCGGTCACGACGGTGCGTGCCGGTGGCTTCCGTTCAGACTCCAGGAAGTCCAGGGGCCACTCAGGCGCAAAGCGTGCGCAATCAGGGGGAGCTTTCTTTCGGTAAACGGCATGCGCTCCCCCACATCGCCGATCTGGCGTGGTAGGCTTTTACGGGTGCTTAACGGAAACGGACCGTGGGGCTAAAGATGAGCATTGAACTCGTGCGGCGTGATTTCATTGATGCAGCCGTCGTCGTACGCCAGCCGGGCGCGCGTCGGCGACGCCGGGCGCTGCTTTGCGTTTTTTTTCCCTTCGCGTCCCTTCGGGGGCCCACAATTATTTAACCTGGACGACGATACTATATAGCGAGCTGTCTAACTGATGACACTGTTGAACAACCTACCAGTGCGCTAAAGAGTCGCCGAAAAAAAAAAATTTTTTTTCTACCAAAACCTTCTGGAATGCGCGGCGGTTCGAGCCACCTGGACATAGCGTAAAAAGTGATCACCGGTCGGCGCCCTTGGCGGTACGTTTCCAAAACTTGAATCGACGACCTTGTCGACTCATTGTCTCTATAGCTAGTATGTTCAGTGGATCGTCGCTAGTGGCTCCCGCACAGAAACGTTTTCAAGTCTGTACGGATACAAGATGCAGATGCAACGGGCTCATAGCAGCAATTTACTTCCTTTCGGCTATGATTAAGCCTAGTTTTGCTTCTTTTGTTTTTCCACAACACTGTACGTTTAAAGAGAATGCGAAAAACTAAAGCTTGCATTTTGTTTTAAATTCACGCGCAGAATAGACACATTTTGAGGAGGATTGGAACAATATAGTGGGTCGGCCTCTTCAGCGCTTTTTGCTCGTGAATGTCGCTCGTGCCGAGAGTTCGTGCCCTGCGCTAACGGTCGGTCTCAAACGCCGGTGACTAATAAACGCCTTTGCGAGTGGTGGAGGTTGCTTCGGCCAACAACGCCAACCCTGGAACTTCGACCCCCTACGCTCAACCGTGCCTGAAGACGCATCCCAGCAAACGCCTACTACTCCATCTCAGCAAGCGCCTCCTCAGTCCGTCTTGCGCTCTGGTGTGCCTCGACACAGGGACTCTGCTATTTTTAGCGGTGCGGAGGACACCGACGTCGAGGACTGGCTGACGACATATGAAAATGTAAGCGCCCACAACCGTTGGGACAATCCCGCCAAGCTGAGCAAAGTGCTCTTCTATCTCGCGGGTGTCGCCAGTCTCTGATACAACAACCATGAGACCGACTTTCCTACGTGGTCTTCCGTCAAGACCATTTAGTGGCTGTGGTTGGTCGCCCTGGTGAGCGCAAGCTGCGAGTGGAATCGCGTTTGCGAGAACGTGCACAGCAGCCGGTTGAATCATTTACCAGCTACATTGAAGATGTATTGGACTTGTGGAAGAAAGCCAATGCGACGATGTCGGAGTCGGACAAAATCTACAGCTGCACCATTCTCGTTTGTAACCCGTTTCCATACCCTATGTTACTGCTCCGAGGGGAATGTCTTGGCAATATAGAAGCGATCGAACACGTGCAAGTTACGGACGTGTCCAATGACAATTACTGTGCTAGTTCCACTGCGCTCAGTGCTGTTTCTACGTGTGACCTACCACCCAGTGATGTGTTCGCTTCTTCTATATTGCCGATGCCCTTACACCGGTCCAGCGGCCTCAGCTTTTGCGCCTTCTAAAAGAATTTCGTTTTTATTTCAATGTAGGGCAATCTTCCCTGGGCCGGACGCCAACTGTTACACACTGCATCGATACTGGCGCGCAACCGCCATTATGGCAACGTCCGTATCGTGTATCTCCTGCAGAACGTCGTGTAGTCAACGAACAAGTCGACGACATGCTTCTCTGCCAGGTGATACGACTTTCCAACAGTCCATGGGCATCCCCTATCATCCTAGTTACGATGAAACATGGTTCTGTGCGGTTTTGTGTGGACTACCGCCGCCTGAACAAGATCACTTGCAAGGACTTCTACCTTCTCCCGCGCATAGACGACGCGATTGACAGTCTACAAGGCGCAAAATTCTTTTTATCTCTAGATTTGCGCTCAGGGTATTTGCAAGTACCCATGGCAGATGCTGATCGGCCGAAGACAGCTTTTGTCACACCCGACGGCTTATACGAATTTAACGCAATGCCTTTTGACATTGGAATGCGCACGCAACGTTTGAGCGCATGATGGGCACAGTTGTGCGCGGCTTGAAGTGGCACACGTGCTTGTGCTATCCCGACGACGTTGTTTTTGCTTCTGACTTCCTCACGCACCTTCAACGGCTCCGGTCTGTTTTAACGCGTTGAACAAATGTAGGGCTACAGGTAAACTTCAAGAAGCGCCGATTTGTTGCTCGGCAGCTGACAATTCTATAGTTACGTCGTTGGCAAGGATGGAATTCTCCCCGATCCAGCCAAACTTCGGGCCGTTGCCGAATTCCCTAAACCTGCATCCTTCAAGGACTGCGCTGTTTTGTGGGCCTGTGTTCTTATAGACGCTTCATGCGAAACTTCGCCATGGTCATATCGCCCCTGATGAAGCTCCTTGGAAGCAGCGGGCCCCTCACTTCGCGGTCGTTAGAGTGCGACGAGGCGTTCGCAAGCCTGCGCCATTTGGGGACGTCACCTGTAATTTTGCGTCACTACGACCCCACGGCCCCTACAAAGATGCACACTGATGCCAGCGGTGTTGGCCTCGGCGCAGTCCATCCACAGCGCAAACACAGGTTTTCTGAATACGTTGTGGCTTATGCAAGTCGCACGCTTACGAAAGCCTAAGGTAACTACACCTTGACGGAAACAGAATGTTAGGCGATCATCTGGGCTCTTAATAAGTTCCGGCCATATTTGTATGGCCACCCATTTGACATCGTCACGGACCACCACGTACTTTACTGGTTGTCGTCTATGAAGGGCCCCTCAGGCCACCTTGCCCGTTGGGCACTTCGCTCGCTTAAAAAATTTATAGAGGACAACAGAGCTCAGACTAGAGGTGCGAGGACAAACGACGTATTTGAAAACTATGTAATCATTCTTACAGCCTTGGGGCGCACAGAAATATTCGACAGGAGAGTTTCGTATCTTTACCTGTAAAAATCTTTTGTAAGATATTTTTTTGCGCCCAAGGCTGTCAGAATGTTTACATAGTTTTCAACTATGTCTTTTGTCATCGCAGGTCTAGTTAGATCTTCGTTGTCGGCCTCTATAAATTTTTGTAAGGCCCTAACGGTAAGGGGGTTACCAGTGCGACAAGAAAACACTCTTAAGGCTGTAAACATTTTTACAGCGTGCAATATTTGCGAGCTCTACCGTAGCGGCCACCAGCACTCTGACGCCGGCACCCTCTGGCGCGCTCCCTTGCCCGACGACAATGCCCGCTGCTCCGTATCCCAGCATGCCGTTTCTTCCATCGACCTTCACACCATCGCTTCCGAACAGCGCAAGGACCACTGGATCGCCTCGCTTATAGACTCGCTATCTGATCCATCGGCACAACCAACAACTCGCGCGTTACGTCCTCAAGACCACCATGTCGCCATTCGCGACGATATACTCCACCGAAGCAATTACACCGTCGACGGTTGCAAGTGGTTGCTAGCTATAGTATACCCGCAGTCTGCGTTCTGAAATATGCGCGCCAATACCCTTTGACCCACAGTGTGCACATTCGGTAGTATTCAAAACTTACCAACGCATTCGACAGCGGTAGTACTGGAGCGGGATATACACCTACGTTCAGAAGTTCTTTCGCTCGTGCCCAGATTGTCAGCGCCGGGAATCTTCACCGCGCCTCTCGCGAGCTGGTCCGCAACCGTTACCTTGCCCTACCCGGCCGTTCTTGCGCGTCGGCTTGTATGAACGACTTCCCCTAACATGTGCTGGTAACCGCTGGGCCATCATGGCTCTTGAACACCTCACGCGATACGCCGAAACTGCCGTTCTACCAGCGGCTACAGAGCGCGATGTTGCTTCCTTCCTTCTTTGTCGATTCATACTGCGTCATGCTCCACCACAGGAGTTGCTCAGTGATCGCGGCCGTGTGTTCTTGTCCGAAGTCGTCGAAGCCGTCTTGAAAGAGTGCCACGTTGTGCACCGCACAACTACTGCTCACCATCCGCAGACCAATAGCTTCGCAGAACGCTTTAATCATAAGCTTGGCGACATGCTCGCAATGTGCGTTGCCTCCGACCACACAAATTCTGATGCTATTCTGCCCTTCGCAACCTGCGCCTGCAATACCGCCACTCAGCGCACCACTGGCTTTCCACCCTTTTTCTTATTGTACGGCCGACACCCGTCACACACAATCGACACAATCGACACAATCCTTCCGTAAAAGCCGGATGCGTCTGAGAGTGCGCCTATTTCTGCCACAGCCAGACATGTCGCGATCTCGCGCGGGCCTTTACTTAAAATGACCAAGAGCGCCAGAATAGCTTTCGCGATGACACCAATTCTGCGCCCGCGTTCCTGCCCGGAATGCTTGCGTGGCTCTCGGTCCTTTCCACTGCACCTGGGCTGTCGTCGAAATTACTGCCCAAGTATGAAGGCCCCTACCGCGTCGTCGAACGCGCATCTCCAGTCAACTACGTGATCTAGCTCGTTGGACCGTCTTCGGATATGCACCGTCGTGGACGAGACATTTTCAACATCGACCGCCTCAAGACCTACTCTGACCCGCTCATGGTGACAAGCTGTTAGGTCGCCGGGTGGCTTCCTTTTCGTTCACCGGGGTAATTGCAGAGAAGGGTTGGAACGATATAGTGGGTCGTCCTCTCCAGCGCTTTCTAATGGGTCGTCCTGTTCAGTGCTTTTTGCTCGTGAATGCCGCTCGTGCTGAGTCCGTGCCCTGCGCTAGCTGTCGGTCCCAAACGCCGGTGACTAATAAACGGCTTTGCGACATAATATAAAAGCCGATAGGAATATGTACGTGACCAACATCGGTGGCAATAAAATAAATTCTGGCTTTTTACGTTCCATATTCTGATTATTAGGCGCACGCCCCCGTAGTGGCGGACTCCAGATTAATTCTGACCACCCGGGGTTGCCTTAAGGTGCACTTAAGGCACCTGGGGTTGCCTTAGGTTTTCGCGATGAGCCCCCCATCAAAGTGTGTTCGCGATGGCCGGGATCGAACCCTCAACCTCGAGCTCAGCAGCGCGATGCCATATAGCGACTAGGCTACATCGCGGCGGTTCACGCTAACTTCGCTGACCACGTCACGCGCTACTGTTTAACTCAGGATGGAGTTTATTGGCGCACCTGGCTGTTTAGCAGACCCATCAGCATTAAGCCTGGGCAAGAAAAGGGTACGCGTCCCACTTTGACGACGGGTTCTTCGCGGCCTGAATACTTGTCCTGAATCGACCACGCAGAATACGAGAATTTCCGCGTGCCATTCTTCGTTCTGATCTTCTGATGGGTGTAGCGGTGCTGTCGCCTGCGTGAAGAGCATGCATGAAGTGTAGAGTATGCGCAGTTTTCGGTGAAAAAGCATGTCGCATTATCAGGTATCCTCGTATCCGGTGAGGGAAAACGTAACCGCGCGCTCATTGCCTCCAACATTAGCTGCGGAGCCACGTACGTGCCATGGCGTTTCTGCCACGGCGACCAACCTGCCTATAGTTTGTTCGGTGCCGCCACTTGAGCGCGAGTACCGCGTGCGCCGTCTAACTTCGTTTTTAGCCGGGTGTCAGGCCTCCGCATATCGCTCTAACAAATCCACACGGACCCTCACGAGAAATGCTGATTCGCGCTACGTACTTGTGACGCTGACTCTCCCAGGCATTTCTTATAGCTCAATCCTGTAGTCGTTTTAGGGCAACGAGAACTCGTTGGAATAGGCAAAAATGAAGATAGAAATAAACATGCGCCGCCTGCGGAGCTCGAGCCTTTGTTTCGGAGCGCCCTTCTAATGATTTCTTGAGCGCGTTGAAGGGAAGCCAATGGGTGCGCAGCAGGAGGTGTGGGCAAAGGAACGAGCAGCAGCAGCAGCACGAAAGATGGGGGAAAAGGCAGCTGAAGAAACGCCTGAGCCTTCTTTTTTTTTTCGCTTGTCTTCCTTACCTAACCCTGGGCCAAGCCCACTACGGAGGAACCTATATATGGACATATCTAAATACATAGACATATCAATATTCTCGCGCGGGGACGCGCCGATCAGTGCGCAGTGCACACACAGACAAATCGGGCGTGCGTGCGCGGGCCCTCCAGCAACGCAAAAGGGGGAGGGGGTTGCGTCGGAGGGGTAAAGAAAGGCCATTACCATCAGCGGCGCAGCGCGGGCGAATCAATCTTTAAGGGGCTTAGCGTCGCGCGCGCCCAGGACTCCGCCCAGGTCGATTAAACTGCGGGGCCCCGCGCCGTTCTGTGTCGCGCGCGCGAGCCGCCGACCCGTCTCGAGCCGCGCGCCCCCCCGCGTCCTCTCCTCGACGCTCTCAATCCGCGCAGCCATCATCTATCTATCTGTCCCGCCGGCTCGCCTGCCTGGCCGAGCTCGCGCAGCGTACGCCCCCACACTGTGTGCACAGATAGTATAGGCGTATCGGGCAGACGCCCGCAGTGCGGGCAAGCCGACTACACGGACCGCGGGGCCTGCTCGCCGGTCATCAGCGGGCGTGGGAGCGCAGTTGTAATTACTATTCAATCGAAATTAGTAATATGCTGCTCGCCCGATAACTCGAATATCGCGTGGCAGTCCGAACGGCCGTCCAATTCGCCAATGACGCAGCGAGCCCCTTTCCGTACGCACTTCGCGAATAGAACGACCCAAGTAATATGGCGCAAATGTAGTTGCTGATATGCAGAATAGAGGCACGCGAACACGAATTCAAGTCGGCAGAATTTCTCGCACTATATCGAGAAGCGTCAGAAGTTAAGGGCGCGCGAAATCTGCTAAGAATGCCCAACGTCCGCGCGGCCGACGGGACGACCTATGAAGTTCACAGCCGTGTAGTCTACGGTGTACAGCAGATGTCTGACCAACAACCACGTCCGCAGACCCCGGGTTTCACCAGGACCCGCATTCATAAAGCAGTTCGTACGCTAAAGTTATTCAGAAGAGAAAGTTCTAGCTTCTTTTTGTTCTTCCGAGTATTATTTATTGTTGTTGTTAGTGAAGGTGATCGGCGGATGGCAAAGAGCACTTGCAAATCAAAATCTTTGTCTATTCGGTAGCATGCCCTGTAGTCACAACAACGTTTTTGTGACTAAATCGGGAACGTGGACTAACATGCCCTGTTCATTACTTTACTAAATTGTTTGGCTTGTTTTGATTACCGAGTCTCCCTCTGCTATGGATGCAAATACATTTAGCTCATACTGTTTCGTTTTCTTCTGCAAGGAAAGCTCAGTTTAACTAAATTCAATATTCCAGCTTCATTCTGCCATGCTCTGACTTGGGAGTGTTTCTTGCAAGTGCTAAATTTTGATGCTATTTTCACTGTTTACTCAAATTTGGGGAACCACATGGGTTTTTCATTAAATTGCCTGTACTATTCTTTTTTTTCTTCCTTTTATTATATCAACAGGAACAAAATGCGTAGTTTGGCTACTCAGCTGCAGGCCACCCCGAAACCGAAGATACAAGGAAAATTGGTAAATAACAGAACGACATGACAAAATTACAAAAAGATGTCACATTTAGTAAAAATCCTTCCTGCTTTTGGGTTTAGAGACTTGGAAGCACATACATACAGCCAGTAAAGGAAAAGAGAACGTTGCCCTCACGTGGGGTTGACATTCGTTAACAATACGGAAAGTGCTATAATTAAGCTATTTACTCAGAGTTCCTTTTACCTAACACAGCGGCCAAGATTTTAGTGTTACCCGAGGCAGTAATTAAAACAAGTAAATATAAAAGTTAGACCAAGTTTTAACCGAAAGAGACAGACGACTTATCCTCAAGGCAGAATTGAAGCCCATCATTCGAGATATTCGTTACCCATTCCAGTTATGCAAAAAGCTGAGGCCACTGATTTCTGAATCGTCACAAATTTGGCCTAATTTCGTCCTGAAAACGCGAAAATTACCTGCCTTAGAACGCTACTGTCACGCTCCTAGCAGACTCACGTAGATGACGTGACTGTCTACACCCCAACTTCTGTCACGCATGAACTGAGAGAGGTTGCGGCTTAATAATGACCTATATAGAGCACCTGTAGGATAAACTATGTCGAAACGGACAGTTGGTTCGACACAAAAGCTTCACCTGCTCGCAAAGTAACCTGTCTGTCTTCGGCACCTTTTGAGTCCTTGGGCTCACATATTCTACCAAGCAAAACGTTTTCCCCACTATATGCGAGGAAGAAATTAAATTAGGCCGCCAGGGTGGTAAAACAAACTCGTATACTTGGTAGAGTTATCAATCACGTTTCCCGGCTTGTTTTGTCTAAGGATGCGGGTTCAAATAGTCCCTGGGCGCCGACTATGGATGCATAAGGGGAAGAACACAGCCGAGCACAGAAAAGGCAGACTCATCGCACTGCCTGCTACGAGCGCAGTGATAGGCCTGTCGAACTGGGAGTCAGCAAAACGCAAGACAGCACGGCAGAGCGGAGCTCGCGCGAAGTTGGAATTCTGCACTGGATGTCGTGTATATATATATATATATATATATATATATATATATATATATATATATATATATATATATATATATATATATATATATACGACAGCGGAGCTTGTGCAGGTGTGGAGCTGACAGGTACTACGGAGGCGCGACACGTCGAGCATCTTGATCCAGGCGGCGGCTCTCCTCCCTTCTTTTCGGGGAAATCCACAAGTAGAAAGAGAAGGAGGGAGCCTTTCTGGTGCGCGCTTTCGAACCGCGCATACACACGCGTAAGAGCTGGCAGGGCCACACGTGTGAGCGGGCACGGACGACACCGAAGTCTTCGACGGCATTAGCCCTAGTGCCTCGTTAGCATTCATCTGGGCACCATCCTGGCGGGCAAGAAGCGCTCGCGAAAGGGGGAAGGGGGGCACGCGCGAGACCGAGCGAGCGCCACGATCGGCCGGTTGGAGCGTAAGCCTCCTGGCCAATGGGGGGCTCCGCGATGGCGAAGCAGTCCGTCGACGTGTAATTAGTTTCCCGGCTCGTCGCTCGTCGGGGCCCCGTGTCACTTTCTCGGGGGATGGCATAAATTAGCCGGGCACGCTCGGGTCGGGCCACGGCTAATGAGCCTGTCAGCGCCGATGCCACGGACGGATCGTCGCTGCACGCCGGCGCACTGTCCCTGCCGAGTGCGCTGAACGCCACCTCCTCCTCCCCCCGAGCTCTTCCTCGCGCCAGTCCTCGCTCCGTAGCACCTCGGTTACACCGAACGCTCCTCGCCTATTTTAGTTCGTCTAATTCGGAAGCTCTCGCGCACTTTTGGAAGAGGCGACGTAGCCCGCCGCCGCTTCGTGGACGTATCTGACTCGTCGCTAAAGCCCGCAGACATAAATCTAGAGCACGCGCCTCTCGCAGCGCCCTCTACGTGCACGGAGAGGCGGCGATGTTGAGCCCGATCTTCATCAGCCGTCATCAATATTCTCGCCGAGTACCTTATTTCTTTCGCCTAAAGCGCCGGCGCATGGCTTTCCTCGAAGCCTCGATGCTCGCGGGCGAACGGGTTATGCGCCGGCCCCATTTCCGAGCACAAGCGTTCGGGTGTGCGGCTGGCGTCGTCCAATCAAGTTCGCATCTCGTTGCCATTTTTAATCTCATACAGTTGCTCGCCTAAGCAATATATAGAAAGGAAATGATCCCGTCTTTATGACTGTCCACGTCGTCCTGAAATACTCGTGAAACTTCGGCCTAACTGAAGGGTGCGATCATGAGAACGCTGTGTCCCATGAAGTGGTGTTTGAGAAATTCAAGCATTTGTGGAGAAGCCTTGATGCAGCTATAGAGCGATCAAAAAAGCACAAAACTGACGATACCGACTGTTATGATTAACGAAATGAAATAAAATCAAACGGTATCACTGAAAAATAACAATAGTGTATATATTTAAGCTATATTCCCGAAAATGCTTTCAATCACTGCATAGATGCTATTCTTGTTGAGCTGTCTCTCACATTTCCCGAAACCTTTATGTGCATTTCCTATTCACACTTTGCATTTTCTTCGTCGTCGGTCAAATGAAGGCACACGGATCCAAAGGCTTCGCAGTGCTGTCAGGTGAATATCTGGCACAATAACGAAACTCAGAATTTCAGTGAAGACATTCAAGTGTGTGTGTTGTGCATAGGGGGCGGGGGTAAGCGTTCCTGCCAATTCGTTTTGTACAACATCGAAATATAAAAACCTCCACTTTATCTTGTTTTTATGCAATAATGGTGTGCTCCTCAACGCTTGTTGTGAAGTGTGAGAGTCGGAAATGTCGAAAGTTGCGTTCTTCTATATACTCGAAACTTTAATAAAATCAAAGAATTAATGGTGATAGCAATTATACGTTGTCACTAACCGATCGTGGAGTACGTTCTATAGGAATATTCTATAGGAAACCTTCGTCCTCGGCGGGGCTCAATATCATGAAAGTCGGTCGCAAGCAACTTTTTCTAAGCACTGCTCCACCTTAGCTACTTTTCGTGGTATTTATGGCAGTCAACAAATTCTTCTTGCCAGTAGCATAAACAGACAAGCGAGCTAATGACAGTATTCCCTAACTTCACCACTAGATTTGAAAACTCATCCGCACACCTTGGCCGTGAAATAGTATCTCGTGACATATCGCTCCATGGCTTCCAAGTCAGTGTGGTATCACCGAGAACGCAGACAACGCTTCTCGGTCAGCTCCTGAAGATGGCACACAGAATTCGATACCATTGTGAAGGTCTGATGCCGCTAAAAAAAAATATCGCGTGCTTGCCTAAGACTTCACATTCTCCACGCGGAATACCCATTTTTTTTTTCTAAACAAACGACTGCACCGTGTTCGCTTCGCCTTCGCCTTCCACGAGGACTCTGCCGACGCGAGGTTGTGCTGTTTTGTCAGCTACGGCTAGGAGTGGCCTTTAGGAAGTCCCCTGCCTTTTCCATTGAAATGGCCGACAACGCTATTTGTGACGACTGTGCTCGTGAGGAGACCGTTGAGCCCATTCTGAGTGACTGCCCTTGCTGAAGTGTAAACAGACCATCGCTCGCGAATGCGCTACCTCGCATTAATCCCAGACCATTGTCAGAAGGAAACATCTTGAAATGCCGACCTCACATGCTATCGCAACGGCGGCCGACGAAAACACTGCTGCGATCCTCAAGGAGATCGAACCTGCACAAATGACTTCAGCCTTAGTTGGTGCTCGCTGTTTTGTACGCGATCATGTGCTATGTGACAGTGTTCGGTTATCGGTACTGGCTGGGACTTTGGGTCTGTGCTCACTGTATCTCGATACTTTCTTCTTTTCTTATCTTATCTCCTCCTCCTCCTCCGCCCCCTAGTGTAAGGCTGCAAACCAGATTTTCCAATCTGATTGACCTCTCTGCCTTCGTTTTTTTCCTTTGTCTTTCTTTTTTTTTACAATCACCTTTGATTGCACCGTGAACGCTGTTGTGCCGTGCTAGTGCGCATCACTTGTACTTTCATTCTTTTTCCATCTTTTCTTTCCCCTCGCGTAGGGTAGCAAAGCAGGTGCAACCTGGATAACCTCCCTGCATTTCTTTTCGCTCTCTCTCTCTTATCACTATTTCTTTCATGAGGGAAAAAACGTAAATAAAGAGGGCCATAAAAGTTCATCATCACTCTTCGAACATGCTTCTAGGCAACGATCAGTTACGTCGAAGCGAAGAATTAGCAGAAGCATGTGATACCGTTGAACGCATATGTGGCAAGACAATAACACGCCCCACATCCTGTGTGTTCAACGGAGTGCTAGATCCTGCAAATACGATCACCCTGTACACTATACAGTGAAGACGTGGATGTGATCAGGCACTCTACATTGCGCATACTTCGCGAAATTAGGCGTTGAAAGCATTGAAACAAAAGCAAGGACTCTTATAGTTTTGTTCTTCATTTGCTATTATGCTCTGCCTGATTCTCACATCAGTGTTTTGAATGTCACACAATGGCCATTACGCTTGAAAACAACAAAGTTCCACTTGTGTTTTACCTTCGCACATTTTTTTTCCTGGGAGGAGTGGCACCTATATGTGTATGTATATTCGTGCAGCAGATGTTATAGCTCAATTTTTCATCAATTGTTGGCCGCTGGTTACTTGGTCTCACGCAGTACGTGTATTGACATACACAGCATGATATCGCATTCTCGGTTTCAGTGCAGCATTCGAAAGCTCCCCTAGAGGATAGCCTTAAACGCGAGCAATGGCGCTGTGCCGGACCTATGAGAAATTATGGGACGACAAATTGCTGCTATAGTCACTGCGCATACACACTGACAGTATATAGCCTACAAAAGCTGATTCACGGACTTACTGCAGCACAATGGGGCTTAAATGAGATAACAAACTTACGTCTACATTCCCTCTGGCTCCTGCCACCACTTACGCCTTCCTCTAAAGCCTACTATGACGGGAATGAACGCTCGCGTGGCGCATGCGGCTCGGTGCGGACGGTTCACAAGATCGGCACATACATTGATATAACTGACAACCTTGCTTGTAAGTATGTTGTCGCAACGAGATCAATAAGCACCTCATGGGCTTCCGCGCTTTCAGAGAGAGAGAGCGCTCTCCTCTTCGCTCGATCGTCTGTCCACATTCTTGAGATCTAGGCTGCTGGCTTCGACAGGCGTCCACACGAAAGGCTCCAAAACTTTAAATGCCCTGCACCGTCAACGCCGACTTTACTCTCCTCTTTGCTTCTGTATCTTTTTATACCTACACTCTTTTTCCCCTGCGCGGTAGCATATTCGATTACTTGCGTTAAGTTGCCCTAACTTTCCTTTCACTCATTTGCCTGTTTCCTTGATGCCGTCATAGTACGGGCTCAGAATATCTTCATCGCAATCTTCGAAGCTCAACGCTGAATCCACGGAGGTGTCCTTAGCGCACTGCCTGACTAAAGAGAGAGAGAGAGAGAGAAACGAAGTGTCTGAAGGTATACGTCAGACATATATAAGCGCGAGCAATCCAGTTTGTCGCCTTAAAGATACGGCGGATCCATAAGGAGAACGCTCTTGCGCAACCGCATTCCGCGAAGCGTCGCACTACCTTCTGAATTACGGGGGTTAAAGTATGTACAGACTTCCTTATCATACGCGCACGCCTTCCCGTCATCACATGTGCGAGCAGGGATCCTGCACAAACAAGAAGGAGGAGTACACGCCGTAGCGCACTCAACGCCAATCAGTGCATGCTAGCGCGGCGAAAGGCTCGCTATTCTAACGAAAGAGGCATTTACAACTGGCTCTAGGCGTTGCGGATGAAAGGCTGTAGCAAGAATGTACTTAAAGTGCACAAGAATCGGGCTTCGAAAGGTCGAAATCAACAAAACCAAACCGGCAGAAACCTGAACAGTTTTCACGATGTGGTTAATATTAGCCTACATCTGTAGAAGCAACAGCTCAAGCTTTCGCGGTGGTGCGTATCTGCGCACCACACTGCAATCAAAGGCTTATTTCCCGCTGAAACATTTTTCTTTTCTCATTCGTTTTTGCTCCCCTTTTCTTTTTCTATCTTCTTTTTCGCTAATGTCTCTGACGTCGCGAAAACGTTTTCTACACTTTGACCTGATAATGGCAAATGGCAACAAGCAGCGCGTCTCACGACCGCTCGACAGCCACATCTAATGTAGCATCGGGTCATACGCATAAGTACGTTTATTTCGCTGTTTAGAATGCGTTTGTTCCACTGTTTCACAGCGAAGCTGTATACCTCTACCGTCTAAAGAAACTTTCGTGTCGTTGTTGTAAGCAAAATACTCCCCTTACGTGGGCCGATCGCGGAGATAGTGCAATGCTGGGCGGACCCTCGGTGGAGGTGAAGCAGGCGTTCAGCCCTCCCCATACGTGGGCAAATCCCGAAGATAGTTCAATGCTCGGCCGACTCACGGCGGAGGTGCTGTTCGTCATGAAGGGGCCTACATACACAGCTTCGCTGATCATTCTTCTTCACAGACTGGAAGGGCACTGAGTTTTTTTCGTGTGCTTGTTAGTGCATGTAGTAATGACGCAATGAACTTTCTTAAACGCGTAACTCGACGGTCCGATGCGTGTGACACTCACGCAGCAGTTCATTAGGACGCAGTGCTTTCTGTCGCCAGGCCTTGCCAGCAGTAACCTTTTCGCCACGCTAGGAAAACTGCCGCACACAAAAAAAAGAAGGAAAAAGTAGTGAATTGGTGTCAACCCTGGTACCCAGCGTAGCAAACGGAGATTTTACCGCAATGCTAACAAAAAGGCCGACTTGCGATATCTTGTGTACTCGTAATATCAACCTCTGATTGCGAACTATAGCCGCATGACCTTGGTTGATTTTGTCGTTTCTAAAAAACTAAATATTCTGTAGTTTACTTAGTTTCTATTCTAACATTTCATCTACAACGCGTTCAGCCCGAACAGTCACGGCATGTTTCGTACGAAAAGCGAGCCCTCAGCCCATTGGCGCTGATTGCCGTCGAAGTTAGATATTGCACGCATATTGTGCATCACGTTTGCGCAGAGTCACCTCTGTATGACCTTCACTACGTTAAGTAAGCGAAACAGCATCAACGAAGTGTGTGTATACGGACACGGCCGAAAATGCTTTTATACGCACGCAGAACCACGACGTTTTATACGATGCCGTAACTCGTGCTACCAATTTCTGACTTTTTATCAGTGGTCTGGATAGCCGTACAATTAAAGCAGACCCTGGAAGAAGCGTCCACAATTAGCTACTCAGAGCGACAAAGCAGATGGTGCGACAAGATTCACTCGCGCCTGTTCGCGAACGAAACTGAAAGCGACTTGAAGAGTGGTCAGCGGAGCTAACTGCATATAGAGAAGAGTGGCCCTTCGATGATTTCACGACTGTGTTTATTTTTGAATCGCTGTTTCGACTTGGACATTTCCGCAATTGCAAAATGTTGCAACGTACGCGAACGGATTTCCGCCACTCAGTTAAGTGGGTCGGTAGCGGAGCGTAATTGCAGCACTGGTCCATTTGCGATAAGTACACATTGTCATAGTGTCCCGTGGAGGTGTACACGTTGACTGGAACGCGCTTTTTTTGCTGTAGAAGCGAGCATCGACGCTATGGAAGCAGATGTGGCAGTTGTTACAGCAATTATGAGCGCGCGATGTGCGCCAAATCAGGCACGTACTGCACCACAACACACGCCGAATAAGCGCCTGGCCTGGGAGAAACGTGTATTTAGCGGTTCAACGGGCTTAGGCCCGACGTAGCCTAACGTGAAGCATGGCAAAACCAGCGAGAAAGGACGGCCGTGCTTCGAAAAGAGAGTACCGGATCCGACTAATATATAACAAAAGGGGGAGGGAGACGTTTGACGTCTCCCTCCAACTCCCTCCACCCTGAGAAAAAAAAAGTCAATTTTTCTTTTTGTTCCTGAGCAAGAATAGTGAATGAATAGTTTTACTGATAAGTTAATGTTCGCGGAAGAAGTTTTATAGTTAAGAAAATGTGATGTTCGTGGAAAGGTATGAAACCTGAACCAAACAGAAAACACTCCAAATTCTGCTTATCCAACGCGCATGTTGGAATCTATGTGGAAAGAAGTTATCATGAAGCGATTAGGAAAATGGTGTAGAACTGTGTGCAATGCGTAAAACTGTATTTATTTGCGCTTGCCGCACAGGTCACAAGTATAATGCCTTGCAATGTTTACGTTTATGCACTACACCATTCGCAAGCTACGCCCAAATGCAAACGCCGTGCAGTTCAGGCGGTTGCTCACTGCGAGACATCACGAGGACCAACGCAGTGTTTGCTTCTTGTCGGGGAAATAACGTTGAAGAGAGGTATTTACAGATAGAATAACAACACATAGGTGATATGTCCCTTATGTTACAGTACAAATACAAATGTATATTTAATGTTTATATGCACCTCGTGTCGCAGTAGCACATGCTAATACGGTGAAATTGCCCAGAAATGGGCACTCACGCAGTGGTTCACAGGCAGTGGCCCGAGAATGGGTTGGTCAAGGCATCAGAAAACTTTAGGTACCTGTTGAAAATCGCGCGTGATTGCGCGAACTGGTCTGTGTGCTTAAGAGATAACTACGAGGTGACATTATAGTATATATATATGCTTGCTTTGTGATGTGATTTAGTCTTTGATTATGAACAGCGAAGGTGTGCACACTGACACTGCATTGGAGGTAAGCGCGCAGTGAAAATGCAGGGTGTTTAATAAAAAGTGTCCAAAGTTTCCTAAATATAGGAAAGGGGAGACAACTAAAAGATTTCCCCTTGAGTGTTTGTACCATAAAGTGAAACATTGGAAAACGATTCTATACAGTAAATAACAATTAATTGTGCACATTCGATTGATGACCTTTTTGACAAAAAGAACTATGCAATCGATCTCAATAGAAGACTTGAAGGGTGCCATCCGAGGAGCTCAGAACCGCGTGCAGAAATTCAAAATGTTAACGCTGCTGGTTACTACACCGTTATGAATTCGGCCAATTTTGGCCGAGTGCGTTCGAGCGCCGGAACTTTATGTTGAGCTGAGGGTTCTCCGGTGACAATGTGTTACCTTGATCTAGTGCACTATATCGCAAATGGCCGTTAAACAAGACAATCGTTCTTCCCAATTGCCACTGAAACCTTCCCCTTAACCGATTCCCACTGCGCCTGGGATGGGCAATTTTCTTTTTTTCTTTTCAGGCTCGTCGCGGCAGCTCAGTGACAATGGAGGTGCCGGTGAGCACTAGGTGGTCGCTGGTGGGGGGAGAGAAGGTGGGGGGGGGGCTAATGCAAATGCGTCACAAAGGCCCATTCTTTCATCGTTCACACAATGGGTGAACTCGCTGACCTCAGCCCGCTCCGGTGGCGCAAAAAGCACCGGCCGCCATCTGGGCCGGTTATCGCGTTTAAAGGAAGGAGGTAAATTTTTTTCTGTGTTGGAAATGATTTCCCAAAAGTGAACCGGGACCGCCGCCATCTTATGAGGGGCATCACAAAACATTAGTTTATAGTGAAGAAAAAGAAGCGCTTTCTGCAAGCTTTCTACGAGTTTAAGAAGGCTAATTTTGCTGTACAGATACTGATCGACGTGTATCTCTGATGGTACTGGATTTTGGATGAAGCCTGAACATATTGGCAAATTTCATTGCATATCACGTCATCAATGCCCAGCCGAAGGCAACAGTTTCGTCGGGAACAATGAGCTCCGATATTCTAATTAGCCTAATATAACACAGCAAAACCACTTGATCTATGAGTGGACACCAGCCGACATGGTTATATTTCTGAGGTGAAATAGGGACAGTCGGTGGTTTTACCTCTGCTGGTAAGAAGCTGCGGGAGCTTCCGCTCCAGCAAATTTTCTTTAAAACCTCCTTCGTTTAAATCGTATGGCACTTCCCACGACGCCAAGGAAGCGAGTGAAGGACAGCGAGTGGTGAAGTGATCACGTGTCACCTGCATGCGGCGCGGCCGCATGAGGATAGTTCATCACCTGCTGTCCACATGACTGAGCAAGTGGAGCTGCTATTGTGCTGCCGGCATGGCGAGCGATGAGGCAGCACGCGGTGACGCTGCACGAGCGGGCGAGGAGAGCGGAGGAGCAGGACGAGCGGCAAGGTGGCCACGTGGCTTGACGTCACTGCTGGCGTCCAACCAATCCCGGCGTGCGTCTGCACTCTGCGGTCTCCATGGAGATCCTCTTCCTTCTGTGGCCCTCCCGATAGCACCACTATAAACAGAGGCTAGCCTCTATAGCACCACTCGTCACTCCGCTTTGGTTTTCTACCACAACTCACCCCCATGAAGACCCGCTACTCCTCTTGAACAAGAATTTCGCATGAAAAAGCCCATATTTCGCTCATAGCATCCACACCAACTACTTCCACATGATGATAGGGAGTAAACAAGAACTCATATGATTACATGCAGTCATACGTGATTATATTGGATACGGAGGTTATAAGAAATCACAATAGAAAACTGAGAAAGTTGGCTTACGTTCATAATTTAGCAGAGCAAAGAATAGACACAGACAGGAATAGAAGGGACACCAAGGGCTGGACAAGTACAGCGAAATCTTGGTAAACGGAAATCGCCTAAAGGGAATTGTCACCTAAATTGAACAACAACCTTATGGTTGGTTGATTTTGCATTAAGGCAAGGCTCAAAAAAAAAAGAAAAAAAGTCGTCAGACGGAACTACACTTTTCCCAACTCTGGGTAAACGGAACCAACCACATTACCGAAAACAAAACTGAGTGACCAATATCAGACGCGATACACATCAATGTTCGCTCCAGTGCTACCAATTCTAGCTATATTTCCCTAGCTCTAGAGCTTTTAGCCATTGTTTAGGGAAATAAGAAAATTTGTTACGATCCGGAGGATTTTGGCAGGTAGACATTGATATGGCGGGACAGCTGATGTGAGCGCGTGTTTTGCTTTCATTTACCGCCAGTCACTTTCGCATTAGCATGCGAATTAAGTATGATTTTTGATCGTACAGCAGCGCAGTGAACCCATCTCGCCAAGTAAACGACAGGGTGCGTTTGCCCTGGTCGCTTTAACGAAGAACTGTTGCTACAATGTTGCCGCTCGTAGCTCTAGCTGTGCTGTCAATGTCTGTGCACTCTGAATGAAACATTTATCTGTAAACAGCGAAAGAAACGCATGCTGGAACAACAAAAAAAGTGGCACGTGACCATTTGAGCATAAGCGGGCACATGTGCCTACCGTCGAGCATGACAATGGGGTCGTGGCGCTGAACAGCCGACTACATACATCCCCTACCCCAACTATCATGCACCAAAATTTAAAATATGCAAATGCCACGTAGCTGGGCAGACCCGAGGTAATGTTGTTTGCTGTCGCTTGGAGATACTCAGATTAATTATTGCATTCTGCCGAGCTATATAATTAGTCTTAATTAATTAATCAGCTTCTCAAGTATTATAATTAGATCGAAAATGCCAATGAGAAAATTGAAATGAAGCAGCGGCTGCCAGGCGAAGACGGAAGGAAGCGTCTTCGACGATAGTTATTAACGCGCCCTTCTTCCCCGATAACAATCACCGCATTTGATCAACTGCCACTTTCTGTTTGGTCGGACGGGGGAAGACGGCAGCAGTTCATATATTTGCGGCTACAATATTTTGTGATTGCGGCGCGCCCTCGCAGTCATATTTACAAAGGCACCTAATTGCAAAGAAACTATATGCTTTAATTACAGATTTAATTCAAGAGAATTGCAAAATGACCCTACAGTCTGCTAAGACCGCCAGATACAAAGTTTTTGCGTTATTCTTTGTTGGTTAAGAGCCCCCATCACAAATGTGAACAAATAATAACACCGCTCGTAACGACATATGTGGCGCCATCAGCGTTCATTGCAGAACCTTATCGTCAAGAAAGTTCTCCAGCACAATGGACTCGCGTGGTGCCTAACCAGGCGAAGCACAGCCGCATTTCAGTTCTGCTCTCCGCCAAATTTTTTTGAATAACTTAACACGCAAGAAAGTTACTGAGCGCAGAACTACCATTCAATAGACACGGGTCAACATCAGAATTGGAAGGCCATCTTTTGGTGTGCATTAAATCGGATACTTTCACATGTTACATCTTCGAAGACGGCGGAGCTTCATCGTATACTCTTGGATTCCGAGTTCATTAAAACGCGGGCCAAACCACCTATGTGGCCCTACCTTGAAACACAAACATGCTTACAGGTCTTGCGACAGGTGAAACCAATGCAATTTCGATATATGAACAATACCGGAGGTAGCTACAGCGTGACCGATCTTCAAATATTTGCCAATTTCGCGCCGCACAGATACACCATGTCGAAAAAGAGGTGGAATCGGATAGGCTTACTGATGGTGGGCACAATTCCACATCTATTATCATGGCAACCTCCGCAAAAGCAGACACAAAAGTACACCTAAGATTAATGTTTAGGTATGTTGGCTAAAGTTCGCACCTTGGTGAAACTTCAGGGCAGTCTTTAGTATACAGTTGAATACATGTGCGGAGTGCTTGTACGACGACATACTCATGTTTGGTTTGCACCGTGTACGTTCCGCGCAGTGACTGTGTTTTAATGGGGGAAACCAGTGAGACAAACGCGTGCATAGTAGAACTCGTGAACAGGACGAGCGCTGCACTTACAAGGAAATAGTTGCAAGTTCAGTGCTCGTTCTGACCAATTCCCTTGCGTACGAGTCTTTGCGTTTCGTAGGTTTCCTGTTCAGTAATTTGCACCAACTAGCTTAGCAAGAAATTATGCTGTAAAAGCTGGGATTCAACACAAGAGCGTGAGCCCTTTTACAAGAACATTGCAGATAGTTATCTAAGGTTTTGGGTGCACGACATCACTAAGAATACTAAACGAGCGAGTTGAGAGGTAAATGCGTGAACCCTGCTTTCAGGATGTTAATATATAAAAATGAATGAAGGCAGAACCTGAGTTACAAACTTAGTTCTTGTGCACTGTAAAAGTTCAGGTGTCAATTGGAGATGTTTTCTGTAGTGCCTATGACTGTGTAGCTTTTCTGACTGATGTTGTCAGTTGTTGTGTGCCTTGCAATAAGGAGTTCTAGACAGGATGGATGACAATTTTTTTGAGCACATAAAGAATGTAGAAGAACGTTCACAAGTGAAGTTCATGACGCAAGCTCTGGCTTCAGCGTATGACTATCAAGCAATTCAGGATGCTAAACACATAACTTGCGGCGGCTTCTGTAAACCAGCTTGGTAATGTTGTGTACTAAAATAGAGAGTAGTTGCCGTAGTTGCACGTAAATAACGCGACCCCGAATATCGCCGATGGATACTTTCGGTCTCTTAGAAAAGTAAAATAAAATGCTTGCTATAAAAGTTACTACACCAACAGGAATTATTACTATAAAAACAGGAAACAACGCGAGAGACCGGATGCCCCGGACGCTTTATGCATCGTTACTTCGAACTGCTCGCTCGCCTCGTTGACCGCCCTTCTTTTCTTCTCCTTGCTTTCTCTTCTCTTACTTCGTACCGCCGTCGCAAAATAAAGTTAGAGAGCGAGTTCTGACGTATTTATCTCTGTCGGCAAGAAGGGCATCGTCATCCGTAACGTCTGCCAAGGTTATTGGACAAATATCGCTTCAGAAATGCCCACGACACAATGAAACACGGCAAAGCCATAGGCGGATTGCGCGGTGATGCACCGCGCGACTTCGAAGACCGCTCACTGACTAATTCCTGACTGACTAAGACCGTTCACTGACTAGTTCACTGAACTCTGTTGCCGAGTCTAGGACGACATAAATTTCAAGTTTGATAACTATAGTATACGATGAGGAACAGTTAAAAAAAGAAAAGAAGCGTTTCCTGCGCGAGATATTACATGAGGTTTTTAGCAAATGCTGCTTCTGTTCACCCGCGTATTATGTGTTGCTGCTTAATTACATTCTGAAGTTTTCAGCTGCCATTACCACGATCGTAATATATCAGGCATCTCAATATACAGGTTGTCCCACGTAACTTGAACCAAAGTTTTAAAAAGGAAAGTCACTTGGGACGCAATTGAACCGAATGCATGTTTGCACTGGCCTAGAGTTACTCAGGCTTTCTTTTTCTTATTTTCCCCTGAACTAACGAATTAGTTATGGTTAATTAATCAACTTTTTAAGTATTGGCTGCAGACCCCAAGTGTGATACGCGAAGTTGTAGTCTGAAACCTCTCAATAAATTGTTTCCAAAACGATATATCTCACGTGGTCCTTTCTTCCGCTTTCCAAAGCCCGCGAAATGTGAAAAAAATACCACGTGACGGGGCGCTTTTTCTCACTGTTATTGTGCTGCTCTCAAGCATGCGATGGATGAACAAGGTCGGCTGCAGCGAGACTGGACCGCGACAGGACGTTATGCCTGGTGTAGATATCTGGGCGTGCGGCTCTTATCGCATGACGGTGCAAATGCATGCTGCTGGCCGAGCGTTGCCGAAGCGATAAAGCGTCTAAGGCCACAAAAAATAAAAGACGGAAGCAGCTAGCATTTCGATTATGCTTAAAAGAAGGGAAGGGTGAAGCGCGTGGGAACGATGGAAGGCTATGATGGATGCTACACTTGCGCCTTTGTACACAAATGACCTTGTAGTATTTTTCGAATCGAACGATGACGCTACAACTTTAAACCTTAGGGCTCGAATAGCAGCGGATAGATCACACGGGGACAAAACTAACTAATGGTAAAAAAAAAACTTGGCTATAATCAAGGACGATTACACATTATGCAAGAAAAGCTGAGGCGTGCAGACAGGACACCAGAGAAATGGACAACACGAACGCCGCTTCTCTTGTGTCCTGTCTGCACGCCTCACCTTTTCTTGCATAATGAACCCTTACCAACTAGCTCAGCTTTCTGTCGTTCTACGACGACTACACATGCCTTCTTCAGACGATGACTTTTTTCGCACTGGCCTCCCCATCTGCTCTTCTTCTCACACTTACTGTCTACCAGACGTTCTTTTTTGATCTCGCACCCCGCACGCGCGCATCGCTTCGTGGTCGCAGTATATATCGAGTGGCCACGTCTGGCTTCACACTTGTGCACCGTTTCCGGCGCGTCAGTCCCTGAGAGAGTGCGCCAGCAGGCTGTTCCATTTTACCGGATGTAGATCATACCTTATGTACAGTCGCGGACAGATTAAAATGGACCACGGCGAAGGCGGCCGGAGCGGCTGTGGGGGCGGCGCTGCTATCGCGCTTCGCGCGCTCACGACGAGAGTATTTGTGACGACGCGCTGGTATTTGTCTTGCTTGATAAACTTCTAGTGCAAGGTTCGGCTGCTCTACTGCTGACGGTCGGGACGAAGGGGCGCGTGAATCGCCAGTAGTTCACCACTTTGCGCGCCAGCGCAAAGTGGTGAATTACCTACGTTGTTGTGCGCTTGAGGATTTCCTTTGCGAAGTTCCAATGGCTAAGATCAAGGATATTTGGTATCAACATGATGTTGCTCCCGCGCACGGCAGCAGCAAGGAATAAGAAAAATAGCCTGAGTAACTCTAGGCCAGTGCAAACATTATGCATTCGGTTCAATCGCGTCCCGAGTGCCTTTCCTTTTAAAAACTATGGCTCATGTTATGTGGGACAACCTGTATATATGCCTTAGCGTGGGAGACTCCGGATTGATTTTGAACAGCTGGGGCTTGTTTATTATGCACCTAAAGTTAACCAGAATAGCGTTTTCTTTTCCCCGCATTTCGCCCCCATGGAAAGTGGCCGCCTTGGCCGGATTCGAACCCGCGACTTCAAGCTCTGCAGCGCAACGCCGTAACCACTAAGCTACGTGGGGGGAGGGGTGGGGGGTTGCGTGGCTGCTGACACGTACAAGCGTGCAAAGCTGTGTTGTGAAACCCCCAGCCTGTGCGCACCATCCGAACCGCCTCGAGGTCGCAACGGTATGAGATGATGGCACTGCTGCAGATGCTGAATGTATCACGAAAACGGCTGTTCCATATATATCTCCATGCAACGACGATGTGAGTTAACTTATTCAGCACGCCGTAGGCTGACGCTTTCTCTTTTCGTCATTAAAGCGCTACAGTGTTTTGTGCAACCCAGCCGTAGGCAACTGTGGTCTACGTGGTTCCTCAGAGATGCGCGTCTGCTCTTTCACCCCGCTGAGCGGCTGAGCGCGGCTACGCGTGTACGTTCAGCACGTTCACAAACGGGCAGACTCGCACCAAAGCGAAGGAGGGACCTTCGGCAACACTTCAAGGCAATACACCTGTTACACAATTAGCGGACGCAATGCGAAGCTTCGTTTTGCGGCAGCCATCGATTGTGCGAGTAGTCAGTCTTCAACAACGCTAGCTGTCAATCACTATACAGTACGCGACCGCGAACTGAACGCCGAGATTTTAAAAAAATATGGACACAAAATCTGCGGTTTTACCTGCTAAAAACCCTGATCTGATTATGAGGCATGTCGTATATAGTGAAAGACTCCGGATTAATTTCGACCACCTGCAGGGTTCTATGGCGTGCACGAAATGCACGGCATACACGAGCGTTTCTGCAACCGCCCCCATCGGAGTGTGGCCACCGCGGCGAGGATCGAAACCTCGGGCTCAGCAGCGCAACGACATTGCCACTCAGATATACCGCTGGAGGTCACACGCCCAAACAGGGCACACAGAGCTGCGGCAAGCTGCGCAACAGAGTTGATTTTTTTAACTAAGTGGATGGCAGATATTTACGGGTTTACGGGCTTTCTTAATCGGGATTGGACGTTGGCGCGGTAGTCTAACTTTGCCTGATGGGTGGAAGCATGGTGGAACGCACGGAAGCACCGAGAGTAATTGATGACACAGCTGATAGCGCTACGACGATCAGTAAACTTCCACTGAGGTGCTCGTATCGTCGCACGCTGTGTTGGCACGTAATCACCCAGAAATGTCACCGTCAGGATAGAATAGGGACTTAAAGATTTGTTAGTGAGTTGCCAAAATGATACACAACCTGCCTACAGTGCACCATAGATGAGATAAAGGCACTCCGCATAGTTCAGCACAACGAGTATTGCTGCATCTGGTTAAAGTGCGCTCCGTGGCAGTTCAGCCACAAGTTTTGCAGTTGTAACAGAAAGGGAGCAATACAACTTGAGAGGAAAATACACCGAAACTCAGGCGTCAATGGGCGGGAGAACTAGGAATCCTTGTGGTCCAAAATTTCCGGAGTCCCCCACGACGGCGTGCCTCATACTCAGATCACGGTTTTGGCACGTAAAACCCAATAATTTATTTTAACGATTAATTTAACCATGTAATCACCGGAAGTGTGCACGATCACTTAGGATGAATTTACTCGCCGGCAGGGGCACAAAGTGACAACAGTTACTGAGCAGTGCACAGTCACGACGTGACTCGCCACCACCTGCACCTGGAAGCCACCGGCAGCACACTCGTTATCGCTTCTGTCTTTGGATTCAGTTCATTCAAGGCTGACCCGAACGCCTTAGCCCCAACATAACAAACATTACACGCTCACCCCTGCTTGATTCAATGGAGCGCATCAGCCAACTGCCGTGCAATGGTTGACCTCAGCAGGCGCCGGACGTGACACGTAGACTGAGAGCATCGTCCGGTCATCTTACCCGGAATAGAGACTTGACCGAAGCGCACGTTCTGATCATTAAACTGCGCGTGCACGAAAAAAAAAAAAAAGACGCCGAGGTGTTGCCTCTAGTGAATTTTATTCCGTGAAGCGTTGACTTTGACTACGACCGAGGCGAACGCGGTTTGCTCCGTTCGTCATTAGCCGAGCTGACCAGCAGCACAGCATGCGCGGCAAAAAAGCCACGTACACAAGGCATGTTTTTTTGTTAAATTTTGTCGCGATAGTCATAGCCGGTGCGACAGGGATAGTCGGTACCGCATAGTCAGGAACCTGAGTGTTACTACAGCACTGACAGCCTCAGCTTCTGCGGTCCCCTTGCTTGGTTGAGAAATCAAACTGCCCTATTTTGATATACTTTGGGATCATTAGGTGTATGGGAAACCAACGCAATGTTCACACAATGTTCCTGATGTCCACAAATTCTGCTTAAGCGACTTCGTTTTACGAGGAGTGTCCTGTATATCATTTAGAAAAGGAGACAACTGTAGCACTGTATGCTGCGGCTCAAAGCTTATGAGATGAAATAATATTCATATCCGCGCCCCCTTCCACACACAAAGACACAAAAGAAAAAGAAGAAAACTTTCAAGATGATTCAGCAGAATACGTTGGCGGGCTAGTTGGTGCGAATTCATAATTACTTTGTTTAGCGCAAAACAACGGACACAAGAGAGACAAGAGAGCTGAGAGAGAAACAGGAGAGTTGAGAGTAGCGCCTTGTTCTGTCGTCTCACTTGTGTCCGTTGTTTTGCGCTAAACGAAGTAATTATGGTTTCAAGATGATCCATCCTGTAGTTGACGTCGATAAGAGGCAACGTCTTTCTGAGGGAGTTGAGGGTGAGAACGTAGTGCATAAAGCACCGAATTTATTCTGAAACCTGCAGCGTCTCAAACGACAGCGTCTCAAAACGCTAGCTTTCACAAGGGAAGAATGCGAGAACACTCCTCTTATCACCGGTACCATCGGTACCGCCAGTAACAATACCACCTCCGGTACCACTAGTACCATCGATACCATCGAATGCACGATGGTAACTCTGGTACTGACACCACTGAGAGCCCCGGTACCAGGTCTGTCTTCGGGATCGACAAACATTGCTGGACCGCATTAGGTGGCAGCGTCTGGGGTCGGCCTACGAAAGAGGCGAGAAAGATGCCCGATGCGGAAAAGGGTGGGGTAACTCGCCAAGAAAGTCTTTAAACAATGTGGAAATATGCTCCCTGCTTTAGGCACCCTGTTTCCATGAATGAGTTATAAGGGGTGCCCCAACTATAATGCACCAAGATTTAAAAATATACAAATGCCACGTAGCTGGATATAACCAAGGTAACGTTGTTTGCCGTCGCTTGGAAAGACCCAGATTATTGATTGAATTGACTCAACTTATGGGGTTTCACGTGCCAAAACCATTTTCTGATTATGAGGCACGCCGTAGTGGAGGACTCCGGAAATTTCGACCACCTGAGGTTCTTTAACGTGCACCTAAATCTAAGCACACGGGTGTTTTCGCATTTCGCCCCCATCGAAATGCGGCCGCCGTGGCCGGGATTCGATCCCGCGACCTCGTGCTCAGCAGCCCAACACCATAGCCACTGAGCAACCACGGCGGGTTTGATTGAATTGCCGCGCGACTGGCCGCTCGAAGCACTTTGCATGTATTTGCGGGCGTCTTTCACACTCGGAAATAAACTTTTATGTAGGACGTATTCAGCAGCACAAAGCTGTATTGGGAGTTTTTCACCTTACCCTATAAGTTTCTCTTCGACAACTTCTCAAATATTATAATTAGATGAAGAAAAATTATGTAATTAGGCGGAATGCAAAAAAAAACAAATTATCTGAGTAGCTCCAGACGACGACAAACAACGTTACCTTGGTTCTGTCCAGGTACGTGGCATTTGCATATCTTTAATGTTTGGCTCAAGTTATGTGGGACTCCCGGTATATTGAGCAGCCAATACTAGTAAAGCCATGGTTGTCATAATTGTTAATATGCCAGTGCACTCTGCCATAAATCAATTGACTAAAATTTGAAACGCCATATTTTCGAGCCGAATGCGAATCGAAGGGCAACGTCTATTCGATTCGTATCCGAGCTTTCGAGTGTTCTCACACCATTGGACTCTACAAAAACAAAATTAAGACATGTTCCTGCTTCCGTCTCCCCGCCCCCCCCCCCCCCCACGCACATAGCAGTTCAGAACATAATTGGATACTCACGACTTCCTCTGAAAGGGCAGAATTCTCCAGCGCTGGGTGGCTGAGGCCAGACAGGAAACATGTCGAAAAACCAGTGCACGTAAAGTGGCACTGATAAGGAAGAGTAGCTCCACCACGATTCAAGAACAAATGAAGTCGAATGGCACCAAATCACAGTCTATTTCTTCCACAATGGCCGCGGTCTCTGCACTAACTCCTACGTTCTTGCCAGCAACCAATGCTAAGCAGTCGCCATCATCGGCTCACACATCATGGCGACGAAGCGAAGCTTCCGCGAGAGGGCGCATCTGGGCCCCCAGTCGAGAGCTTCAAAACGAGCATAAAGAATTAAGGCGTTGCGAACCGTGCCTAGCAGTGACATATCCAATCCGGGTAAAGTGCTGGTCAACGGACATTCCAACAATGACGAGCTGATCTGTTTCAAAAAAGTTCGTGTAATCTAGGGGGAAGGCTCGAAGTGTCAACAAACTGACTTAATCACTCCTGTTCCGCTATGATCTTGTTGTGGCAGCATGCAGAAGAACGATGCCGACCAAAAGCTACAGAAGCGAGGTATTGCAGCGTGTGCTCACCAGGGACGGTGCAGGTCAACGAGGGCATTCGATAATACCTGGGTGACCACAACGCCCCAAACATTCAGTCAACCTGTGGTAGTCTCTTTACTTCTAGATATCCATCGCCACGATCAATAAATTGGTTCAGCATTATGCTCACAGCTTTAGGCTAAATCTTTGAGGGTCACTTCCTGAATGGCACAAAACCCGAACACGTCACTGTACACTAGTCACATCGAGAAGTAGAGGATCAAAGACACAGCAGGGCGGCAGCGTTTCCCTACTTAGATGAGCTTCCCCGCGAAGGCGCCTCCTTCCAAGTCAAGATCATCGCCGGCACAAGTCCGAAGAGTAGTTGGCCAAGAACCAGAGCAGGCACTCGTCGTCAAGGAAGCCTCTTTCTTGCGGAAGAAGGCACCCGTTCCGAGGTTATCCGCTGCGAAAGTTCAGAAGTAAAATCCACGACTCTTCACCGGCTTCGCCAGCACCGTGGAGTAACGTCGTCATCGCCGGGGCCCAAGCTCTTACTAGAAGACCTGTTACTGTCTGACGCTGAGGGCGCCCTCTGGCTTCCCCCAGGTAGCACGCGTTGCGTCGGCAACACCGTCGTCGAAGGCCTCGCGTAGTCCTCCGCTACGGGACGTTCCTTCCACGTCCCGCTCCCACCGTTACCCTTCAGCGTCACATCTCTCCGTATACTGCTGAATGGAGGCGCCGCGTGTGTGAGGCGCCACTGCTCTGCTGCTGCGGCGGCATTGCCCACCAGGCCAGAACTGTGCAGCACGCACGGGCTCCGGTCCGGCGGGCCTGGGGCCGCTTTTGTTTGCTGCCCTTTCTCTCTATGCCCCCCGCCTTCCTCTTATATTTTTTTTCTTTCCTCCCCCCGTCAGGCGGCCCTTCTCCTTTTCGCCCACGTCGCTCGGGGCGGCTTTATTTTTGCGCCGAGGCCAGCAGATGATTGCCGCAGGCAGCGTGTCGTCCGCCGCCGAGTGAAATCCTTTGGAGCGATCCTCTGCCGCCGCGGCCATATTCGCCGCGCCTAAGCTCGGAGAGACGGCGGGGAGGTCCGAGATTTAGCCGGATTCCGGCCGCATCTCCATTCGCCGCCGCCGCCGCTGCAAGCCCCAAGGTATTGGCGAGGGTCTTTGCCTGCGGCTTTGGAGCCGGACGACGCCGAAAGCCCAGCAGCATCTGGGCTAAAAGAATGCAGAGAAGGACCGCAGGGGGAGAGGATGTACGGGAGGCGCCGTGCGAGCCACTTTATGCGACGCAGGGCCCGGTCTCGCAATGTGACAGTGACGGGATTTAACGAGACGCAAAAAATAACGGCGAGGAATTAAAGGGTATCAAAGTAGCTTAGAGCCGTTTCACAAGAGGGCTCTGTGTACACAGCGGCGGCTGCACGCGGGGCGTTGCGGATTAATAGCGAGAGCACCTGAGGGTCTTGAAAGCACGGTGAGATCTGAACGGGCCCGTAAACAAAGAGAAAATGGAATGGGAGATATCCTCTCCCGCTGGCGAATGTGCTGCGATTGTTCTTAGGCGCCCGACAGAAGCACCAAGGGCTTTGGAGAGAATGGGCAGCCGCACAGCGTGAAAGGCTCCTGCCACTGCCCAAATGGCAGCCATTCATTCATTCATTCATTCATTCATTCATTCATTCATTCATTCATTCATTCATTCATTCATTCATTCATTCATTTTCGGACCTCTTGCATGTACATAACGTCGTGGCTATCCTGTGACCGCAACATCCTTGTAAAAATACCCTAATATTCCAAGTCATCTCCTAATCCACGCTAGGTGCGCATCGCCAGTCGCACTCTTTCTAAAAAAAAGTGAAATGGAAAAAAATCTGTTGCATAATATACATCTAAAAAGGCGTCATAATCGTTAAAAGCTCCCGAGTATAAGTCAAACGCTTTTGTAGCGAAGTGTTCGGGACGTCCAAATTCCTTCGTTATACACGTCACTCTGTTGTAAAGGTCGGGCCCCGTACCGCTCACAATAGAGCAGGCTAAACACCTTCAACAAAAATAAAATCTGTATTTAACGTGAATTCAATAGCTATTTTGTGAAGTAAGTCTCTATTTCTTGTGCATACTCTGCACTCTGACAGAATGTGCGACTGCAGCCAACCTTGGTGCACTGAGGTTCACAGCATGTTCGGCGGGGAAACTCAAAAGTTACGCGTAGTGAGGCTGCAAGATCGTCGAATACCACCATCTCCTGCCTTGTCGTCAAAATTCTTGGTTCGTTTACGGGGCCTTCATCATTGTTGCTTTCATTGACAATCGCGTCCTTTCCGCCTTAGATAGCTTTGAAGGCGTTGTCGGTGGTCAGTTACGATTACCTGATCACATCGTCATCAACTGCGACGTGTTCGTCAGCCGTCGCACCCGCCGGTACTTTAAGAAAGAGTGTAGGAGTTGATCAGTTCGTGAGCACTGCGGTAGGGCTGTTTCTGACATTTGGACATCCGTCTGGTAAAGGCGCTTCAGTACCGTGTGCTTCTCCGTGCAGGTTGGTGACACGTATGGTTTCACCGCCATATTGTGTCGGAACACATAAAGACACGCTATGATGGACAACGGGAATTTAGGTTGCGCGCTCGCTGATAGTGCAGAAACGAGTCATTTTTGCAGTTTGTATGCCACGTACACTGCAACGTCGACACGTCTCCTTCAAGAGCGAGGTGGAACGTTTACAGTAAAGCCAGTGCTAAAATAAGTTTCGGGCCCATGCAGCCGATATAACGAGTTGTTTTTGCTGCGCTTCCGCTTAAACTCACAAACTTACTTCGTAAGTTTAAGCATTTGATATATACTTCGGGCATCAGAGGTTTCCGCCTGTCCACCACCACGATGAGAAGGTACATTATGAACACGCTCGGCATAACGTACCACAACCAGCACGGCCAGAAAATGCAAATACCCAACAAAATCAGAGAGACCAGTACGGTGGCAACCATCCCAAGAAACGTGCACCCCGATTACAACCGAGGTAGAAGAAAGGCAACAGCCGAGGCTCTGCTCCGTTCATTCGGCAGGGAGAGAAACGCGCGCTTTGTCGACGCAGCCGAATATGCGAACGGCAAAAAATGCACCGCCGTAGTCATAGACGCAGAGTCAAAAATCAGAACCACATGCAGTGTATGCACCAAACACTCGGAAATAGCGGAGGAAGTAGCGATTGCGCTGGCCCTCACAGAACAGGAATGCGAAGTCGTACTAAGTGACTCGCAAACGGCAGTAAATAATTATGCCAAAGGTCGAATTTCTAAGGAAGCCCTGTCCATTCTGGCCAAAGCGGGCAGATCTAAAACCGCGAGCTCGAGGATCATATGGTTCCCCGCGCACGTCACCACGGAAGGCGACGCGCTCCCGAACCTAAGCGAGACGGCGCACCGGACGGCGCGAGACATGACCCGCCACGCCGAACAGGGCAACGCCTCTCGCACGATAGCGAACGCTTCTCGAGCAGAACGGGACAGGCTCACCAGATACAACGACATAACCAGTGCATATTTAAACGCCAGAAGGGTATACCCACCGCCGAGTCCCAAATTGAACAGGAGGCAGGCCGTCGCCTGGCGACAACTCCAGACGAACACCTTCCTTAATCCATTCCGTCTGAAACGTATCTTCCCAAATAAGCATCAGGACGACACGTGCAAATTGTGCCAGGAAGGACCAGCAACACTCAAACACATGCTGTGGGAGTGCAATGTAGTTATAGGAGGGATGGCAGTTACTCCGGAGGCCCTGTCGTCGAGGTGGGCCGCCGCTCTGCGCAGCTCAGACCTCGGAATCCAGATGTGGGCAGTCCAGCAAGCCCGTGAGGCGGCGTTGAGGCAGGGCCTTGACGTTCCCCCGTGGGAGACCTGAGCCCGGGTCGCGTTAAACCTTGCCGGACGTACAAGAAAGTTTTATCCATCTATCCATCAGAGGTTTCCTTTCAAAAAAAAAAAAAAAGCTTACGCAACTTGCCACACCCAGGGTACAACGACCATAAAGCTATAACTGTACTATCGTGAGCAATATAAGCGGGAACACGCGAACGCGTGGCAAATAGCCTCGAAACCGAGTTAGAGCAATACGCTGATGGCGTTGTCGAAAACAGAGGGGAAAGGGGGACACTTTTCCGCTAACTGTTGGCATTCCCACCGCGCCGGCGTTCGCCGAAAACGGCAGCTGTCGGCATTTAACTGGCCAACGATAGCCGATAAGACGGTTACGTGCACAGTAACTTACAGTTACTCTTTTTTTTTTCATTCATGCTTTTTTTTTATTGAGAGCGCAGCTCTCAGACGCGCGTTCCTACGTTTAGCGTAAGGTAATTTCGGATATACCCTCGTAGGACCTGATGTGTATCTTATGGAGCGCATCGTGTCACGCGTTCCAGACAGACGGACAGATATCCCAGGGAAGTAGCTCTCGAAAGTTTACGCTTGCAAACAGTGCTGCTATTGGCCACGCTTCGGTGCACAAAGTTATCAGTAACCGCAATATCAAACAGCTTTATCAATGTGCGCTGGCGATGCGAAGTCCCGCACTTTGTATAAAGAGACCCATGGTGGGAGTGCCAACGGTTATTAGAACAGCGTCCTCCATTACACTTTGTTTCCGACGGCGGCCGCCACGTATCGCCCATAGCAGGGTTCGAGGCTATCTCACACGCGCTCCTGTGTTCCCGCTGATATTGCTCACAATAGCGACAACAGTACGTAATGTACAGCACACATGTCAGAGGCTATACGAGGAAGCGAGGTGAACAAATGCGACAGCGTTACCAATAACTGAAGGCTCTGTAGTTGTCGAGCTACAAATCGTGCGTGTGAAAAGTAGAAATTACAAAAAAACGGGTGGACCAGAACAGTATTACAGTAACAGAGACACACTTCATCAGTGAAAAGCTTTCGCGTGGTCGTGGTTTCAGTCATGGCATCGGCAGTCGAATTTCAATGGGGGCGAAATGAAAAAAAAAAAGAAAGCTCTCGTGTAGTTAAATTAGATGCGCGTTAAATAACCTCAGCTGATCAAAATTAATCCGGACTCCCCGAATACAGCGTTCCTCATAGTCTGATCGTGGTTTCGGCCAGTAAAATTTCTGAATATATTTTTTAACCATTGAAACGTAGAAGCAAGGCACAATGTAGGACCGCTAAACATTCATAAATTAACAGCGCCGTTGCAAATACTTAGTCTAAAGTATAAGTCTGTGCGTTCGGCTTGCGAATGTTTAATTCGTGCGTGTTAGCGAAGTACAGGGCTCAAATGTTTTCCTGAAGAACACGTTTGGTTTACGTTCCGTTGCGCAGATATACCTCTAGATATGAGCACAGTGATGAAAGAGCAGCACAGTAAAATATCTCATTAGAAGAAGGGAAAGGTTTACTGCCAAAAATATATAGCTGTCCCATGAGTGAAACCATGGGAAGACAACCTGCAAATAACTGAAATGTGGTTTGCAGCAGCTCACCAACACTTTCACCTGTCTAAAGCCACATTAGGCCATGCACATAAATTTCAGCGCATTGACAAAGCAACGCTAAAGTTGCACACTTCTCACAAACATGAAAACATATCAATATAAGCTTACGTCTGCAGCCGTTTCACTACCATATCAATCCTCCCCGTCACAATTGGCTGATACAATCAGTCGACCCGCCGTGGTGGCTGTTACGTACTCCAGGGTAGCGTACCGTACTACTGCCGAGAAGTAGCGACGCCTGCCTATCGAAGCTCGACCGACATTACTTATTGGGTAGCGTGGCGTTGTCGGCGGGCTGCAGGCATCCGGTAGATCATGGCGACCAAGCAGGGGCGAGACGATTTGCTTGTGCGAAACTTGCACTGTTTATTCAAAGGTAGTTGAAAGAAAATAAGAAAAGCATGAAGTATGAAGTCTCAAGTATGAAGTATATTTCGGAGCCCCTTAAATAGGCTCTCTACAAGTGTGGGCGGGATCTTGCTTCCGTCGAATGACACGTGACAGGCACGGAGAGAGGGCCCCTCCTCTCGCAATACCGAGCACGGGTGGAGAAGTCGATCCTCTTTTCGACGAATCCGGGGAGAAGGTCGGGTGAATGACCTCTCTGGCGCCGTGGGGTCCGGCCAAGAGAAGGTGGAGGGGATGAAGTAGCACACACGATGCCACGACCAAGAGAAGGTGGAGGGGATGAGGTCGCCCGTGGGCTCCGGCTCAAGGGGTAGGGTGAATTACCCCTCCGGCGCCGTGGGGTCCGGCCAAGAGAAAGTGGAGGAGATGAGGTCGCCCGTGGGCTCCGGCTCAGATGGTAGGGTGAATGACCTGTCGCCACGTGGTGTCAGACGCCAACCCTAACAGCATCTCCAGCGGGGGAGGAAGATCCCGACGTGTAGGGGCCAGCAGCCGCTGTACGAGGGATCGGCGTTTCGGTATCAGGATTCCCCGTAGAGGTCACGAACCCTTCGTTCGTAGCAGGTAGATTCCGCGGAGTGGGCGTCCGTCCTCGTGGCGCTGTTGTGACTTTTCTCCTTGGTCCGGTCCGGTGAAATTGGTCTTTGCAAGCAGGTCTCGCAACTTTTCGTCTCCTGCGTGGGCAAGCAATCACCCCAGAACAGTGCCGGACCCACAACCACAAAGCAGCGAGCACAAGGCCACTCTCCCCCAAGACACACCCGGCTTTTAACAAAAAAAGAAAACACGCTACACCTTTCCCATTTCCTACGCGCGTCCTCCCCCCCTTAACACTAAAAACAGCCATTTCTTGAAAGCGCTAAGACGTGGTTATTAAAATCAGCTAACAATCGGCTTCACTTCGGAAAAAAATGAATCCACGAAAAGAATGCCACGGAAACCTGGATGAGCATGAGGCCTTCGATACTCTAGGAGCAACGACTTAAACCGTCGGCATTACCGTTAAGCTTACCCTTCTTGTATCGAATATCGAAGGTGTACTATTCAAGAGCCAAGCTCCAGCGCAAAAGACGACCGTTTTTCGTAGACATGGACTGCATCCATGTGAGGGGACAGTGGTCAGTCTCTATGGTGAATCTTGAGCCAGCGATATAGCAAGCTAGTTTCTGTACCGCCCAAACTACGCAGGCGCATTCCTTTTCTGATGCACTGTATGCTTCCTCACGAACTGAAAGCTTTCTACTGGCGTACAGTACAGGATGTTCGTTCTCGTCATCTTTCTTTTGACAGAGCACCACCCCCATACCCCTGTCACTGGCATTACACTGAAGAATGAATGGCTTAGAGTAGTCGGGCGCGTTCAACACTGGCTGACTCGTTAGTGCGTTCTTCAGCATACTAAAAGCCTTTTCTTTTGCGTTATCCCACTTTACCGTTTGTGGTTCTGTTTTTCTGAGAGCATCCGTTAAAGGACTCGCAATCTCGGAATACCGCGGAATATATCTTTGGTAATAACCCGCCAAGCCAAGGAATGATCTGATGTCCCGCTTGGTGCGTGGTTGCGGGAAGTTGTCTATCGCGGTCAGTTTAACCTCGGAAGGCCGACGATGGCCTTGCCCTATTACATGACCTAGATAAGCTACCTCCGCGCGCCCTAATTGGCATTTGGGAGCCTTAACAGTTAAGTTGGCCTCTCGTAGCCGACACAACACGGTTCGTAGGTGTTGCATATGGTCCGCCCATGATGAAGAAAAGATAGCTATGTCATCGAGATAGGGAAGTGCAAAGTCCTCCATTCCTCGTAGCACCTGGTCCATAAGGCTAGAGAAGCAATATGGCGCATTCTTCAATCCAAAACTCAGGACTTTCGGACGAAAGGTTCCCATCGGGGAAATAAACGCTACAAGTCTGCTTGCCCTCTCGGTCAACGGAACCTGCCAATACCCTCTGACTAAATCAAGCGTAGAAATGAAATTAGCACTGCTCACTTTCTCAAGCCTTTCCTCGATATGCGGTATTGGATAAGTCTGGTCCTTCGTGATTAAATTGAGCCTGCGGTAGTCGATACATGGCCGCGGCTCTTTTCCTGGGACCTCAACCAAGATAAGAGGCGAGGTATAATCACTCTCTCCTGCCTTGATTACACCTAGCTCTAACATCTTGTTTATTTCAGCGGTCATGACTTCACGTTGACGAGGCGAAACGCGATAAGCTTTCGAACGAACCGGGTCCGACGAGGCTAACTCGATATTGTGAACGATCGCAGTCGTCCTGCCCGGTGTGTCTGAAAATACGTCTTTAAATTCAAACACGAGTTCCCTCAGTTCGGCCCTTTGATTGGGATTCAACTCCGCCTGTTCTACTAACTTATCAATGGTCTCGTCAATGTCTTTTGTCTCCGTCACTGCTGTTAACTCTGGAAAGTCGACAGGCATTTCCTCAGGTTGGTTAAGGGACATGTTCACAATGGCTTCCCTCTGCCTGTAGGGTTTAAGTAGATTGCTATGGTACACTTGTGGTGTCCTTCGTTTTCCTGGTACCGTGATTACGTAGTTTGTTTCAGATAATTTCTGAATTATGTCAACCGGTCCTTCCCATTGAACCTCTAGTTGGTTTTTCAACGAGGGTTTCAGGATCATTACCTTTTCCCCCTCTTCAAAGCGTCGAGTGTGAGCCGTCCGGTCATAGTAATGCTTAGCCTTGCTTTGTGCCTTACGCATTTCCCGCCCTGCTAATTCCTGAGAAGCGTGCAGACGGTTCAACAGCTCTAGCACGTATGCCACAACCGAAGGATCGTCTGCCCGGCCTTCCCAGGCTTCTCGAACAATGCGGAGAGGGGAGCGAAGGCAGCGTCCGTAAACGAGCTCTGAAGGTGAAAAACCTGTTGATTCGTGCGGTGCAGTTCGAAGCGCGAACATGGCGGCAGGCAAGCAGCTCTCCCAATCGGCTTTGTGCTCATAACACAAGGCTCGCAAAAGCCGTTTCATGACTGAGTGGACTTTCTCTACCGCGTTTGACTGCGGGTGGTACACTGAGCTATGGATAATTTTAATACCGCATCTTTCCAGGAACGTCGAGGTCAGTGCGCTCGTAAAGACGGATCCTTGATCTGACTGGATTTCTGCGGGAAACCCTACTCGCGCGAAGATAGATAAAAGCGCGTTCACGATCTCCGCCGAGCTTAGTTCCTTGAGAGGCACTGCCTCGGGAAATTTCGCTGCGGGGCATAGTGCCGTAAGAATATGTCGATAGCCAGACTGCGTCGCAGGAAGTGGTCCCACTGTGTCTATTATGAGCCTGCGAAATGGCTCCGTGATAATGGGAACAAGTTTCATTGGCGCTTTAGCCTTATCTCCGGGCTTGCCTATGCGTTGACATGTGTCGCAGCTTCTTACAAATGCTTCTATTTCTCGAAAGCAGCCGGGACAGTAAAATTCCTGCAATAAGCGGTCCTTTGTTTTACGAATGCCCAGATGCCCTGTCCAAAAGCCCCGTTGAACCAGGTGCAGGAGCTGTTCACAATAGGGATGAGGCACCACGAGTTGGTCGAATTTCACTCCCTTTCGACTGGTGTACTTCCTATAAAGGTTGCCTGCCCTCTTTAGGAACTTCACGTTCTGTTTGGCTGCACCGTCTTTAGCGTCAGGCCTTAGGTTACGCAGGGTGCAATCTTTTTCCTGCTCAGCAATCAATGTGGCAGGGCTTACATTCGATAACCTTTGCCTGCATTCTGCCTCGCGAGACATTTCAGGCTCTGCTGCTTTGCTGACTTCTTCATTAGCTGGTGTACCTTCCGCATCATCCCCTATAGGGCCGCCCGGTTCGGTACTGGTGGACGAATCCTCCTTCAAACCTGTTTCCTCCACTACTGGACACTCATACACTGCCTTGGCCGCGAGCTCCCGTGCCTTGGAACGAGTTAAGGCTTGCACTATCCCTTCACTAAACCCGATTCCCCTGCGGCGTAGCAAATCCTCAGATTTGTTAGAAAACAAATATGGATACTAAGGCGCGCGAGATGTGCCGAGACGGCAGCTTCAGTGTCTAGTACTCCAAAAGGTCCTTCGATACGAATATTGGCCACAGGGAGACAAACACTGGAGGTTTCCACGGCTTGCCTTATCCAAGCACATTCTCCCGTGAACTGGCCTTCCTCAACGTACGACGGGTGCACTACATCCATTGTGGCTGCTGAGTCGCGAAGCACCCTACACGGTTTGCCGTTTACCACGAGGTCTCGAATGTAAGGTTCTAGCAATTTCAGGTTTTCCTCGTTACTAGTTAGTGACATCAACACTAACTTGGGATTTTTGCATCCCACGGAGATATGCCCCGTTTGCTGGCAGTTGTAGCAAACTATTGGTTTCTTGGCCTCGCAAGCCCTTTTATTTTGCCTTTCTGCCCTCTGTTCGGGTGACTCCTCCCTTCCCTTGCTGTTCTCGTCACTACTTTTCACTGAATCTGACCTTTCCTTTGCTTTATACTGATTCGACTTCGACCAACGCTCTGGCTTGTCGTGTCTGTATTTAGTCACCTCCTTCTTAGGAGCTTCGTTACCTTCGTCTGCACGGCGAGTTACGTACTCCTCAGCGAGATCGGCCGCTCTCGTGATAGTGTCTACGCCTGGCCTATCCTGAACCCAATGCTTGATGTTTACTGGCAGCCGGCGGTAGAACTGTTCTAAGGCAACGCACTGCATTGTCTTTTCGGTATCGCCGAGTGCACCCTTTTCTCTGAGTCATTCCTTCAGGTTTACCTCCAAGGTGTACGCAAAATCTGAATATGACTCACTCTTGGTCTTCTCGACTTCCCTGAACTTTCGCCTGAATGCTTCCGCTGATAATCTGTACTTTTTAAGCAGATTTGCTTTGACTTCATCGAAGTCCTCTGCTTCTTCTTTCCCCATGCGGGCGATAATATCAGCTACCTCACGTGGCAGTAACGTAAGCAAGCGTTGCGGCCACGTGTTCCTCGCGAATTTTGCCTTCTCACACGTGCGCTCAAACTGTACCAGAAAAAGACCTATGTCCCCTCCTACTGCGTAGGGTGCCATCAAGTCTGTCATTCTGCGTTCATTTTCGCGTGCCTCTGTGCTAGGTCTTTCAGAATTTTGTGCTTTCAAGAGCTCAATCTCTAGGCGCTTCATTTCGAGGTCGCGCTCTTCTTTTGCCTCACGTGCAGCCCGCTCGCGCTCCTCTTTTTCCTCTAGGCGCTTACGCTCTTCTTTTTCCTCTAGGCGCTTACGCTTTTCCTCTCTTTCTTTAATGCCCTCTAGACATTCCGTCAGTTCCTCATCGTCTGCCCCGGTCGCTTCGATCGCCTCAGTGATCTCCGGCTTTCTCTTTGATTCGGCAATTTGGAGGCCCAACTCTTTGGCCAAGCTCAACAATTCCGGCTTCTCTAGTGCCTTCAAGTTCATGGCTGCCCTTAGTGCTGCTGAACCTTCACTCTATACAACCTTGACGTACTCAAACTTCCGTCAACGGTTTAAAGAAAAATCTCTGCTATGTACTTTCCAAAAGAATACGTGAAAGCCAAGTGATATCTCAGTGAAGAAAAGCCGTACACTCACCATATGCAGTCATGATCCAGACACCTTCCTTCCGAACGTTGTTGTCAGGACGAAGAGGCTACGATCTTGTACGTAGTTGTCGTCCAAGTTGGGGTCTCCAGAATTCCGTATCCCAATCGCTGCCAGCCAGTTTGTTGCGTCCTCCAGGGTAGCGTACCCTACTGCTGCCGAGAAGTAGCGACGCCTGCCTATCGAAGCTCGACCGACATTACTTATTGGGTAGCGTGGCGTTGTCGGCGCGCAGCAGGCATCCGGTAGATCATGGCGACCAAGCAGGGGCGAGACGATTTGCTAGTGCGAAACTTGCACTGTTTATTCAAAGGTAGTTGAAAGAATAAGAAAAGCATGAAGTATGAAGTCTCAAGTATGAAGTATATTTCGGAGCCCCTTAAATAGGCTCTCTACAAGTGTGGGCGGGATCTTGCTTCCGTCGAATGACACGTGACAGGCACCGAGAGAGGGCCCCTCCTCTCGCAATACCGAGCACGGGTGGAGAAGTCGATCCTCTTTTCGACGAATCCGGGGAGAAGGTCGGGTGAATGACCTCTCCGCCGCCGTGGGGTCCGGCCAAGAGAAGGTGGAGGGGATGAGGTCGCCCGTGGGCTCCGGCTCATAGGGTAGGGTGAATGACCTGTCGCCACGTGGTGTCAGACGCCAACCCTAACATGGCGTATATGATGGCGGTGACGTCGCGCTGCTAAGCCTGAATGCGCGGGATCAGATCGCGGCGGCGGCGGTCGCATTTCCATGGCGGCGAAGTCTAAAAAAAAGAAAAAAGGATGCGCCCGTGTACCGTGCATTGAGTGCGCGTTAAAGACGCCCAGGTGATTAAAATTAACCGGAATCCCCCACTACAACGTTCCTCGTAGTCGTAACGGGGTTTTGGCACGTAAAACCCCAGAATATAATTTTTCAACAAACAGTGCAATTAAATACTGTGCCCCCCGCAGCGTGGCATATACTATAACTCCCCAAGAACGTCTTCACGCCATTTAGGCGCTGCTCAGTGCATGCTATTACTAGGAATTATACATTGGTGTTGTTGTAGGCTTCTCATCGCCTTGATTAAACGATTCGGATGTCTAACGCCTCGTGCTTCAGCAACTTTCTGGAAAACTGCTCCATTCGTAGACACAAATTTAGAACTTCGTGGCTAACATTAACAAGGTTCTGGCGCACTTTCTTCCGCTTTTCGGGTCGCAGAGAAATCTAAAACACACGCGTCGTCTTTTTTTTCTTTTTTTTTCTTGCGCTAGTGCAGGAAGCTGCGCAGCAATCGGGCGTGACGGAGTGCTTTTACCTATAAAGCTATCACGCGCCTTTCATCTCATGTCACGAGCCCGACAAGTTGACTTAGCGAACACGTGCGTTGCACCGTGGTAAAGCATAAACGCCAGGCAACACGACAGCATCGCACTGACTTTATGCGCGGACATGTAACGATGGTTTCGACAGCTCCGACGCAATATGGCGGTGGTTCCGCGCCGCAGCCTGCATGGTGCACGAGTGTCCCCATCCTGAACGGCGGGAATCGGCGCCTTAGGGAAACTAAGGCGCTGAGAATCAGCGATGCTTAAGACGGAAGATTTGGCATGTTCGTCATGAACAGCAAACTTCTCAATCCTGCAGCAGTAACGTGTACGCCGAAGGCTATACAAAACACAGGGTCGGGCCTGTAAAGCATACCACCGCAGTGAGTCCCCTGACTCATTTAAATTAAGCCCGGGTGGCCGTTTCACCCGAACCTGACGAAGGAGGCCCGAACGTTAACGAAATTATGAACAAAACTCTCGCAGAACGTTAGGTCAGCGATGCCGATTACGGAAGGCGAAATACAACGGAAACTGCATCCTTCTCAAAGTGCCTCCTTTTCTTTGAAATCATTTCATGTTAAAAGTTTGCTTGCCTCTTGTAACGCATGCTTTTCCACAACAAATATCAGTTTATTCTAAATTAGACCTTTCACAGATTATTTGTACAATTATTTGTCTTACATTTGCTTTCTTTCTTTATTTATGTAGGAGTGGGCAAATATTAGAAGTTTCGAGTACGAATAAAATATTACGCACTAAGTGTTTTTATTCGAAAAGGAACTATTCGTTATTTTCTATGACTCGAAACTAACTACTTCCTTTGTAACAAACTGCTGGTAAAGCCATGCTGCTGTTCCCTGTCTGTTTAAGAAACTATCACTAATTATCAGAAGTAAAATAGCGATAAAAGTTTTCAAAGCAATGCAGAAACAAAATGGGCAATGCGAGCTTTTTTTTCTGCTTCACGGCGGGAGCCTATATATGACAACCGTGATTACTGCTTTAGTCTGTCATTTATTGTTTTTGGAAGTCGTCATGTAAAAGCTAGCTTTATTTTTTACGCTACAACCAGTGATGTTTTCTTTGCAAAAGACCAGTTTACATGTGTTTACGACGCGGAAGTCCTTCAGCAGCTTTATTTTATTTTTATTTGACTTTTTCGCATCTTGCGATCTTGCCTCGGCAAAGATTTATTTACCGTTTCGGAAAAGCAACTCATACAGTAGCCATTCATTTTCAGAAAGCTCCGTTCGCTGCCGGGCTCTAAATATGTTGAGAGGAGTTTCTTTCTTACAGTTAGTGATCTTCTGCATAAAATTGATCTTTTATTCCTGATTGTTACGTAGCTGTCTTTCTTGCACCAGTCATCACAGGCGTGGTACCGAATTATACTGAAATAAATATTGCTACGGTTAGTACATGCGTCTTTGTTGGACTACTTGATAATCGACTCGATATTCAATACTTACTATTCGTATTCGATTCCTATTCAAAAAATTTTATTTCGCCCACCTCCATGTTTAGGCCATTACTTGTCCAACCATCTTTAACCAGCGGTTCTTGGCCAGTTACCTACAATGTGTCAATCACTTCGCAATCATATATCAGCCCCAAGTCTATAACTGCTCTAAACAGCGTCATTTAAATGCACCTCTCACAATTTCGCCAAACCCTTCTGCTCCACATTCCGCCTCATGCTTTTACTGTAGCCTCCTCCTCCTCCGCTTTCCTCCTCGCGCTCTCCTCGCTTTTCATCCAGCGCTGCGCTCCGCGTACGCTCTTACATCCCTCGTTCTGCTAGTTCGCTCGGTAACGCCGACGACGCCGACGCCGAGGCAAGCCGGCGCTCAACGCGCTCTAAAAGGTTAGCGGTAGTTAGTCTCGCACCTACGACCCCACGCTCTGAAGCCGGGCGTCTTACCCGCTAGGCTAAACCAGCACTTCCTAAACAGCAGGGCTGCGTACACTCTGCTTTGTGACATCAGATTAATTGGACCAAAATTTATATTGCCAAGCCCGGCGTGACGAAAGCCGCCACGTCAAAATCACCGCGGCTTGCTCGGGAGCATCCCCATTATATTCTATGGCAGTCGAGCAAGGTAGCATGACGTCACGGACCGAAGTGCACCGTCCTTCTGCTTGCGCCAAGGTCGGTGAGGCGTTGGCCAAGCGTATAAACAGGCTCGCTTGTCCGCGAGAAGTTCATAACTCCAAGGACGTACCACTCAGTGACGTTCAATTGGACATTAATATTTTCGCATTCACAACTCATAAGAATTGCTTAGGTGTCCTCGGATTTATGATACTGTCAGCCCACTATTGGACCATTCCAAGAATGGAGCAGACCTAAAAGACACGCACTAAATAACTTTAATCGCGGAAACAAAAGAAAGAAGAAAAACACATATCTGAAGGGCCTCAGCTGCACCACAAACATCATTAAGGGCCATATATGAATGCTTCAGTGTTTAGTCGAACGGTGAAATTTAGCGAAGACATATCACATGTGTGTACCATTATGAGCAACAGTTTGGAGGTCCCAGAGGTGAGGTAGCAAAAAAAAATAAAAGAAATCTCAGTGCCCTTCCACTCTGTGAAGACGGATGACAAGCGAAGCTGTATATGTGGGCCCCTTAATGGCGGACTGCACTTCCGCCGGGGTCGGCCCGGCATTGCACTATCTTCGAGATCGGCCTACGTATGGGTAGTGCTTAACGCCTGCTTCGCCTTCGCCGCGGGTCGGCTCGGCATTGCACTATCTTCGGGATCAGTCCACATATGGGGAGTACTTAACGCCTGCTTCACCTTCGGCGCTGGTTGGCGCGGCATTGTACTATCTCCGGGATCGGCCCACGTATGGGGAGTTTTTCGTTCTTATTACAACGACGCGAAAATTACCTTGGACGGTGCAGGCATACAGCTTCGCTATAAAAATAAAAATGTTAATCTCGTCCTGCCGCAGCAACGCTGCATATAATTAAAACATGTCTTGCGTTGTTCAGCCATGAACGCGTTCGTTCTTCCGCTCAATCGCACAATGTTTATTTCACGGTCATGGCAAGAGAAAAACATTTTTATAGGGTAGCGTCCTTGTGTAATACACGGCTGTGTTTCCGGCTGGGTATCTGTACGTTTTTGAGAGCTGATCCTGAAGGCAGTGCTGTCGAACAGCCTCTCGCACAGTGACCTGGGGCTGCATTTGGAGCAGACAGCCGTTATCATATGCCCCGACAGCGATCAATGCGACCTTCAGAGCCAATAGAGTGCCTATGAAACAAAATGTGCAATTACTAATAGCTTGACACATCCGCTCTCAAACATTAAGCATAGTGCCTCTGGGCTCTTCCACAAGTGCACGTAGGCAATGACGCACGTTGGGCTTGCTACGCCCTATAACCAGTGAGTCTACCAGTGAAACCACCTGCATGTCACCAGTTATGACTCCGTCGAAATCACACTCAGTGAACCGATGGTCATTGAGTAAATATGTCAGGTAATATACGTATGCACAATTGTTCATGCTGTAACAATGTAATATTGTACATAATCATCTCTAACAGTGAAATGTCATATAAACATCTCATCTTCACAACGAGCGGTGTGCATTTCGCTTGAGAAAATTACCACGGGTTGTGTGTGCCCTTCTACTATTAATCAACAATGATTATGTAGCGTCCAACTAGAGTGATGGGTGCCCAATATTTTCGTTCTTCTTTTTCTTTCTTTGGGGTGCCCATGCTTTTGGAACTTTAACTCGCCATTGCACGCTGTGATGCAATGACATAGCTTAGACGGAGTATTTCTCTTGTTTGTCGAGCTTTGGACGACACGAATCGCTTTTTGTGCGGCCAGGGTTAAGTAGTCACATGGAAAGTCAGACTAGGACGGACAACCGACGTCACAGTAGATAAGACGGGGTACACTACTAGTTGCAAACGTAGTTTTTAATTGCGATTGAAGATACTCCTATAAGCAACTACACCGCCGCCGCAGAACGACGCGACGTGAAAGCCTATAGGCGCACTTTTTTGTAATAAAGTGGGAAGAAAATTAACCATCGACAACGAACGTTCACTTTCCGGTACCAGTCACTCCTTCACTGATGGCAGCCAGAGCGCACGCGATTTCTGCAGCTTGCAACGTGATTCAACCAGCAAGCATTATTCGAGAACGACGTGCCCTCCTCCTCGTGCAAGCAGCATACTTCTAGCAATTAATGTATGCCACTCTGCGTTAATTAAGAAAGAAATCGGAATGTCTCGTACCGGCTCTCCAACTGGTGTTCTTTAATCGCATTGGCTACACTGGAATTCGCCGACTTTTTGTCCTTTCTCACACTTTGTACGCCATAAGGCACCAACTCACTATCTCCTTCCCCTTCCCTTCTTAAATTAGGAATGTGCGAATATTCGAAGCTTCGGGCAGAACTCGAACGTTTCTGTTTGAAATGGAAGCTTTCTATCCGAGAACTAGATGTTCGGTTTCTTCGAATGTTTGGTTATAGTGCAATATACGGTGTTACCAAGGTTATTGAACTCGGCCTGCCTGTAACGAAAAAGGAATCATGCTTGCGGTCGGCCGGTAGCTTCGAGTATCCGCTTTTATCAAACTATGAGCTCTGTTGACAATTTGCTATTAATAGTTTACAAATTAAGCTGCCGAGCCTAAATGGAGGTGCAAATAGCATCGCGTGCTTGCTTCTTCGGCTTACTTGCTTTGTTTAGAAAGTGAGTTATACTGTTGCCTCTCAGGGTTTCTTTGTGAAATCAATGGTTTGACTACAACTTGTCTTGCTTGGAGGAAGCGTGTTGAATTGAATGCCGTGGTTATATGTACCAAAACCGCGATTTTATTATGAGGCACGCTGTAGTGAGAGACACCAGATTAATTTTGACCACCAGGGGATCTTTAACGTGCCCCCAATGCGCGGGACACGGACGTTTTCGCATTTCGCACCCATCGAAATTCGGCCGCCGCTGCCGGGATTCGATTCCCCAACCTGGTGCTTAGCAGCGTAACATCATAGCCGCTAAGCCACCGCGGCGGGTAGAATGCATTTTGAACGAAAGAAATAGTATAAACCTTTAGGAAGTTTCGGAACAGGAGCAGTTTATTGTGTGAAATATTTTTGAGCAAGTGAGGTGGAGTGTCAGTTTCTGGAGACCGCACAGATTTGCGATTTTAATACTAGTGGGTATCTCGAATAGGCAGTTTTTTTTTTTTGATATCTTGTGTTAAGAGGCACTTTCGATAAGACGAATAACTTTTTCTCGGTCTCTTCGAGTTGGTCTTAAGCTGGGTCCACTGTATTCGAAATCTACGCAGTTCCGATTTTTGCATTCATTTCTATATGCGAGTTTTACGGTTAGAAAACCGCTACATCTTAAAGCCTCCGGCAGTCATGGGTGCCTCTAACCCTCCCCTATATTTCTCTCTAGGTGACCGCATGTTCCTTTTCATTTAATTTTTTTTGCCTGTTCTGCCATGCGACATGTAGTGCGGAGCGACGCATCTATGTACTTGACAGGACGCGCATACACCTTGGGCACCGTACCGTTTTGGTTTTCGGCAGACGAGCCGCGTCAACTCGCTATCCCGTCAGGCAGGCGCTCAGAGACGTCACATCGGTTGCCCTACGTGCCGTAGCGTGTACAGTGTAGGGAAGAACGAGGCGTGGGAAACGGGCTTAATCTGGCGAGCAGTATGCGCCCCCCAGCTGGGGCTTTAGTCTGGCTGCAACCCTGCAGTGTGCGGCCGCCAAGTGCGCTCTCGCTCCGCGACCGACGGAAGAAGGGATGCCGTTACGCGCTAATTCCACGCGTGGACGCGCCACGGCACGCGGAAGGCGAAGGCGGCCGCTCGGATAGACAAGCGCTCGTAAATAACAAAAGCCCGGCCGGGTGGCGTCTGCCGCGGCGAAGGAAAAAGAGAAAGAGGCAGAAAAGAAATTAACCGGGAAAGAAAATGCGCTTTAGTCCTTTTCGCTAGCCCGACTTTGCTCGCTATTTGCGCGCGCGTATATATACCGCCGACGTGACGTCTTTATTAGCTGCCTCACGGGCTTCGGAGGCCCGGCGGCGACGCGAGCGCCGCTGCGCGCGCCCGGAGTTGCCGGGCGTCGATATTCACAATCCAGCGGCCACGGCTTCTGCAGCGCCCGTCGCGTGGAACGATTGCGTGGCTCCTTTCGAATGTGACTGAACGAATCGTGACCGCCGTTCCGCGCCGCACCGCTACAAGTCGTCGCAGCTCCGTGTGGCTACGCTAGCACCTCGTGCGCGTCGTACTCGGAGCATCCTGTAGGAGGTACAGAGAGGCAGCTAGTGAGCAGGGACGTTTCCTGTGCTTCTGTCATTATCGCAAGCACGTGGTTGGACCAGTTTTTTTTTTACATTTCTTTTCCAGCGTACAGGCAGTCAATGGTGATGCGTGCTCTGACTTGTCATAAAGGTTTTATTATAACGTAGTTGTAGAGACATTTTAAAGAAAAAAGGAAGTGTTCACGTTGCAGTGCGAAATGAGGCGTGACAAAAGGCGAATCTAAAATCGCCGTGCAGTATTGCAATTGCGAGCATTTCATATTTGTCAAATCAATGTGCCCACCTTTCGTATGGCTCAGAAAGTGTCCCAACAACCTTACCGGGCCTTCCCCTCCTCCCCCCCCCCCCCCCGCCACCCCAACCCACATGACCCGCTGTGCAAAAGCAATTCCTTGCGAATAAGATTACAGTTTCAATGCATGCGCATGCAAGAAGAAACAATAACCAGTTTCTAAGAGTCCCTGTCACATTGGTGAAGCCGTACCGCGGAAGCAGTGAAATTGCATATACACGAGATTGACTCACTAAAATGCCCATGTTCTGTCTATCTTTTTTTATTAGATAAAAGCTTATCAGAAATGCTAAAGCAAAATACGGTGCAAGATTGCACTGACAAATTGCCGTCTTGGAGCTATCGTTGTGCTTGCTAGACCAGAATGTACTTCAATAGGAGAGAGAAGCAAGGCCAGATTTCTCTTGCAAACCCGGCCGCCAATGGTGGCAGTGCGACATCACAGATTTCACGACGCCCTCGCGTATTTATCTATAGTTGCTTAAGTGCACGAAAAAAAAATGAAACGTTTCGTTTCCGACGGTAGACAAATGCGCTTTTTTTTTAATGAAAGAGCTTATTAGCCACCTTCTGCCACTTGTTGCTACAAGTGACGACACCATGAGTAAATGATGTGACAGTTTCGACGAGGCGTAAGATCCTGCCCACCACCTTTACCTATTTTTTTTTTGTTGTTGTTGCATAGGAAGCATACGTTCAAGCCACAAGTAACAATTTCACAATTATAAGATGCATTCTCGGGATGTACTTAAATTCAGCCACTCCGTATAGAGCCCAGTTGCTTCATTTAAGGAGTTAAGTTGCTTTCGTGCATGACTGCGTGAAGAATTATTTACCGTCTCAGATGGTAAGTCAATGTGGGCAGACGTTTAGGAATACAATAAAGTAGAAATAAATTGCCACTAACTAAAAAGGTGCGATTCTTCATGAGCCGTTATCAGGTCCAAGGGCCCCCGACAGCGGTGTTTCTTTCTTTTCTCTTTTTTTCCACAAGTAAGAAAATATTGACTAACAGCCATTTCAGTAGTTTATCCTGGTAACGTGGCGTTAGTGCTTATCATAGTGTTAACACTACATTTTATTGCACACGAAATGCCGATGCGTGTGTTGCGTCGAGCAGCCATGGCCAGTGGAGTCCTGGAATGAGGACACCACCCACTCGACCTCAAGAGCAACCACGTCTCGATGGTCCGAATAAATGTTCTCTCTCTCTCTCTCATGCAAATTCCAATTAGCCGTTGTAGTTTAACAATCCGTTCCTTCTCGATGAAAAATAACGCAAACGAGGATTACAAATAATAATAATAATAATAATAATAATAATAATAATAATAATAATAATAATAATAATAATAATAATAATTTATTGATGCGCTGTTGATTTTGCAGTTATATTCTCATTTTCTTGTTTGTTTGTTTGATTTTTGTTTTTTTCTTTTGTGTTCTTCCTTGCTCTGTGTCTTTATTATCTTTATTTTGTCAACCACATACCGGCCCTATTTGTTCATCCCTTCTTGCACTTGTTCTCACTGTGTGAATAATCTGTCCGCAAGTACTATAGGGTGTATTTTGTGAAAGTGTGCAATTTTAATTTTGTGTGTATCAATCATAAACTTGCAAACAAGGCGTGCTTTCTTTCTTGCAGAAGCAGTGCCTGCAACTCGCGTCCATATTTTTGCCTATGTTTTCCACTTTTCCCTTGCGAATGTTTGCGGGGACTATAAAACACTTGCCTATAGAGGAATTCTTAGCCCTGAAAGCCTTGCTGTTTCGCTCAAGAAATAAACTTGGCTTCAGGCATAGTAAGTCACACGGGAAATGGAGCCAGACGATCATGCCGACTCGGTTAAGTGTGCAGAGTTAGCACGCATGGACAACACAAAACAAATAAAGCTTTTAAGTTGACTACACGTTTACGAAGCGTAAGCGATGCACATTCGAGTTTTCCGCGTCTCGGCGAAATCACTGCTCCTACCTGACATTAAGGACGTCCCATATGCTGTGCCTAATCAAATACAACATGTCTGGTTTCTGTTAGCGGGCATGAAAATATATAAACCAGACCAGCAGGACAAGCATATCTGGACAGGACCAGCCTATCAATAGCCTTTGGGGCCAAGACAACCGCAGTGTATCATATAATTTGAACATCCAGGAAAAAAAAAGAAAGAAAAGAAAGAAAACGTATTTTGGTTGTTCTAACAAATTGTTATCGTGCCCTTTGAAGCAGCCATTTGTCTCGTTCCATCATTCTTATAGACTTTTACACAAATATGTTAATTATTGAGCAGCGCTTACTCTTATTTGGTACCCATTCGTATCACACTCCTGTCCTTTCGTCAAACCAGTATTAATGTTGTTTTTGTTTAAGCTATAGTACACCTCGTGGTATAAGTTTATCGTTCCCTGGCCTGTTTCGTCTTCATAAATTATGCAGATCTCACGTACTATGGGAATGGGAAGCGCATCCGACTCTTGCGTTGAGGGACCCCCGCATTGTTGAATCCTTCCATGGCAAGTGCCTGCTATACGAGACAAAGTGCCTGTTATGAGACATCGAATGCTTCGCATTAAAAGCCGTCAAACGATCAACCAACGCGCGTTCCAACGGTTCACACAGGCCGCCGGCCAAGCACTGAAGTGGAAGAGGAGCGCGTCCGCTCCGTGTGGCTGCATCCATCCCCGGCATCTCGACCTTCTCTCGTGCGCGGCAGATGAAAGACACCCGGCGGCCGCAGCGGCGTCCTCGGGGCAGCCGGCCGAATTCTGTTCCCAGCGGCATCGGCACGCCGCGGGCTCTGCATGGGAGTCAGAAACGGGAATAGGCTTCCTTCTCGCCCGCTGCCTTTTTCGCACCCCGGTGCGAATGTCGGGGCGGAGTAATTAAGTTAAGGAGGGAGGGTGGGGGGCGGGTTCGAGCAAAGAAGGGAGTGGGGTGGGGGGCTGGGCAGCGGCAGGAACATATTGCCGCTACACAGTGGAGCGAGTGTACCACTCGCCACTAAAGCAATAGGCATCGTTGAGCTTCCCTTCCCTCCCCCCCTCCCTCCCGCCGCTCTCTCAAACAGGACAAGAAAACACGACACCACTGTTCTCGTGCATCGTGCTCCCGCAGTCACTCCCCCAGTGTCTACTGTGCAGCACTGTTTCGCCGTGTGGTATTGAATGCCCACCACGCGGAGCGTCGACGCTTCCGGTATAGAGTTGAATATAGGCCTCTACACCCGCACCACCTCACCCAATGCCATCAATTTTGCCGTCCCACCTTCATTACACGATAAGGCAAATACCAGTAGCGTCCTTCTCACAGACGTTACATCAAATATAGCGGCTACTTTTCGAAGAAGGAAGTGCAGGGGGCTTATTGCGAAAGCCGCCTGTGTGTGCGCAACTCTGCGACAAGGGGCTGCATGAGCTGCTCCGTCACATTCCCTAGTTTATTTATCTATTAATTTACTTGCAGTATGATGTACAAATTAAAGTTACTTTCGGCAACACTATGATTCACGTCTTTTCCGATGCAACGAAACAGCGAGAAGCTCCAAGTATTTATTTCATCCAAAGTTTCAATTATGGGCAGTAACGAGGTTCAGTAAGTTCTACTCAGAGGGCGCTTTCTTTTAAATAAACTGTGTGCATTCTGAAGTTGGGGCTCCTTGCAGTGAACGTGTCGCAAGCAAAGCGACCTTAAAATGGTAATAAAATTCTATTAAGAGGATCTGAATGATATTCCTTTCTCTGTACTACAATTCCTCAAATGTTGTAGGTAGGTAGGGTTAACTGGGGAATAAGGTGGAAAGGTCGGAAGCATTTGTACCCTACCGCCTCATTTCAGTTCCGTATGGACTCAGCCGTTACGAGTGCTAAAACTAGGGGGTTTTAGAGATGGGAGTGGGGGCGGAGGTCTAGAGCCCAGGAAACGCTGTCGGTCAAGTGTACAAAAGACTGAAAAAGAGCAAACTGAAGGTAGGAGATGTTTGGGTTTGTGGATACTCTCAGGTGCGCTCTACCTAAAGCCGCTTATTATCTAAAATACAGTAAAAAATGAACACTCCGCTGGACATGAAGAAAAAACTGAAAAGAAACGAATAGTTAAGAACGCAAGATCACACTTAAACGTGTAATGAAGTGAAAGTTAAGTTCGCATGGACGCTGTCAGTACTTCGAATCTAGGGACTACGTAAGGAAAACAATCCGCACAGCACATAAAGCCCTCCCTTCAATATCTCGAGATGGTTACAGTCCAAGTTGCAGTTGAATCTCGCTTTTATAGTCTCTACAAGGGCGTGGGATTGCCCTTAGTACCCTGAACTTCACGCACAGTTCTCGATTCTGCTGGGTCTAAAGCGGACAATTTAGCAGCACGAGCGCGATGTCATCATCTTGTTCATCACAATCACGTGATGAGGATTCAGTGCTTTCATTTTTACGTATTCGAAATGGCTGGTGAAGGCAACTTCTAGTTGGATTCCACAAACCAAGTTTCTGTGTCTCTCTGTAAGCGGACAGAAAGAAAGCTCCCATCAATCGACACAGAATCAATCTTTTCGCGAAGTTGCCAGACCATGTTGCCAAAGTTTATGAAAAATTTCTTAAGATGCACTTTATGTCATGGCTAAACAGAGGAATTACGCATGTCGTCAGTGTTGGACCGTTTTAACACTTCGTCTACCTGGTCACTGCCGGACAAGCCTATGTGCTCGAGCACCCACTAAAGTAAAACATCGTGTCCATGATATGCTGCGCTGCGCACATCTTATGCGATAGAACCATTACTATCACTGAGGGGCCATGGCGTGGATGCTGCCTTGCACAGAAGCTTATTTAACGCTGACTTCGTGACTGAGCAGAACCCCTCGTTCTCAATGGACATCATTGTTTCCAGCATGGCACGTAGCTATACCGTAGTTGATGATGCTGAGCGAGAAGACTGGAAATTAGATTGTTCACTTAAACCGGGAACGACAATTGCGCACGAAGACGTACTTATCTTGAATGCAAGACGCACCTCTGTGTTTTCTGCTGACATGCGTGTCATAGAATGTTATATTTCTGCCGCTTCTCTCTTTTTTTTTTTTTTTTACTGATCTCCGTGTGCCCCATACGAAGTCCCTTGAGTCATTGGATGTTTTTCTTCACTATCCCTCTCTCTACCTTTCTTTCTTTCTCTTTCTCTGATCGCGAAAGAAGACCCCGCAAGCAGAGCCCTACAACTGTAATCTTTGGGATGTGGGAGTCGAAGCTACAACAGTCCCTTTCATCGTCGAATGTCCGAGCGCGGAATCATACAGGACGCACGAAACCAAAACAAACCTGTCATTTGTCGCAGCTTCTGGGCGCCATAGCGCGAGACTTCATACGCGAACGCTCGTTTAACGACTGAGCGCGCACGTCGAATTACTGTATGTATAAGCGCGTGGCCAAAGACGCTCAGGCCCACTCGCGCCGCCGTCCAGAACTCACGGTGAGGGAGGAGGACCTTGCGTGCCCGGTGCTAAGCTGCACGGAACAGCGCCCAACTCGGTATGGGAGGGCTATCACGTACAGCGCAAAGCGGGTCGTACACGGATCGGGAGAGCAGGAGTGGCGGCCGTCTACGTATAAAGACGAGCGCCAGCAGCGGCCAGCTGCCGTGGTGAGCGCGGCGGTCTGGCACTTCGCACGCCGACGCCGTGAGGCGGTCACGAGGAGCGATTGGAGCCAGCTGCCAGCACCTTCGATGATGATGCCGGCCGCTTAGCCGGAGCGGCTGCGAGGCCGCGGCGCGGTTCCATTGCTTTCCCGCCGCCGCCCGGAAGTGGGGCTCGAATTCCGCCGCTATAGCGACAACACCTCGTCTACTACTACGCTATACTCATTCTTATAACTGTTCGTCCCGCCGGCAGAGCCGACAGAGGGGAGGAGCGTAACGCACACGTGCACGCGAGTACCGCCGGTCGGCAGACTTGACTGGAGGCGTGCAGTGCGTGGAGGGCGCGCACTCTTGGCAGAGAACGCCGACAACGTTGACATAAACAACTCACGAGTGCAGACTTTTGGGCCAGTTGGTTCGTTGCATCAATTGAAGTCCTAGCGCTGGATTGTGCGTGTCAATCCAACGCTATGACTTCAATTGAAATAATACAGATGTGTATTTTTTTGTTTTCGCTTTCCCTGTTTCCGTTTTATTCTAGCCCTTTGTCTATGTCTTTCTGTGTTCACCTTGTCTGCTGTGGACAAGAGTGATCAATATTGCAGCGTCCGTTCGGCTGCACGTACTACACCATCAAGACGACGACTGCATCGAACCGACTGTGATAAACGTTTCACTAGTCAGTTTGCTACACGCGCTAACTAAAATTGCTTCATGTGAGTGCGACGTATGGAAAGCGTTTAAGTGACTTGACTTCATTCTTCTACCTCGCTTTGTTAATGTAGAAAACTGAGAGTTGCCGTTTCTGTTCATTCATATCAGCATTACTAGAGTAGGTTTTGAATTTAAAACACTGACTTCACAAAGTCCACGACCTTTCTTTCTATAGAGGGAGGCATCTTCTTCAAGCACTTCAGGGTTCTTTAGCATTCAAGTTGTCAACGAATGCAACGCGATAGTGCGAGAGCTTGACCAATTGAACTGCGTGCTGCGCACGGGTGCTACGCGTGCATATGTTTCCTCACGCTTCTAATCTTAAGCGAGCCGTGAGTCCGGGCACAACATAGCGTACAGAATGTAACGGAAGCCACGAGCTCAATATTCATTCGCTCATTCATTGGATGCACTCATTTAATTCATGGATGACTCCAAACCTTCGCACCCTTATTCTCTTCCTCGGAGAACGCTGAATGATAGACGCTGAACGCAGAGATATGACCTAACAATAATACTTTTTTCAGTTAACTTGTGAATTATGTACTTTACGGCACGTTTTCGTACTGCGCAGTTGAACAAATCCTTGTGGCATTCTAATATATTCTCTTGTGGAGAGATATTGTAAAAGCTTAGACATTCTGACGTTCGCTCTGAGCGTCACCATGCATGACGTTGCATGGAATGTTTCGGTTTCGATAGCATGTAAGCTGGTAACACACTCGTCTCAGAACATAGCCGCGTGCTTTCTTGTACGGAGACGCGCTCATCCCTGCCTATGGGTCACGCGGTGACGAGCAATGTTTAAGCGTAGAAATGCCAACAACACTCCAAACCATCACGACATGCATTCCTTGTGCGGCTCGCACCGTAAAATACAAAAAAAAATAAACAAAACGAAACTTATGTACATAAACAATCGTTCGATAACAGTGAAACTCAAGCGATAGCTTCCCAGTAGATCTGGCGAGATATGTTGCTGGCGGTGCTTATTCGTTAGCTTAGTTAGTAGGTGCTTCGAGGCGTGCGAGTGCTTTGGCGTTGCGCTGCCTAGGACCGGCCTGGGTTACAAAGCACATCAATACCCTTGTGAGGACATATTTCGGGCACTGGTATCAGGGTCGGCTGACCGAGTCACCCCCCCCCCCCCCCCCCCCCGTTGATGGCAATGCCCCAGTATAATCGACAACAAAGCCGTCCACGCAAAGTTTGGGAAGTGCTGAAGAAAGCTTCGCTTTCGAAATTGCTCCACTGAACCTTTCTAATTTATGCTTGAATAAAAACCGCTATGGAATATTCATTGACAATATTTTTTTATATTGATTACTAGAAAGAATCAGCTCTGCGTGATACGTGATACGTTAGGCCCACCGCGCATGCGCCGCCTTTCTGCAGTAACACTGTAGACGTACCGGCAGGTCAATGTTTTACCCTATACGTATACCTTCATCGCCCACCGTGCTACAGCATAATATTAGATCAACAATGTAGTGGAGAATTATGGGCTTTTCGACCATTTTGGCATCGCCAGCGCTTGACCAGCGTTAACTCTATGGCGCCATATAATGGCTGGAACCAGCGAACTCCTATCTCAAGACATTCTCCCACCATAACGCCTATTTCTCCCCATTAGTATTATTTTTTAACGCCGTTATAACCTTTGTAACCGCCCACTGTAGTTGCACCATGACCTTTATTTTACTTCATTTAATTGCCTGTTCTATATATTTCGTAGTTTTTATTAAAAAGAATTACTTATTCTTGGCGCATTTCTCGGTTTCTCGCAATTGGCGTCATCCGCAGCGAGAGAGGTATACGCAAGAGAGAGCACGCGATGCCGCGTTGCTCAATTTCCCGCCGTGGCTTCGTTCGTAGGCGCAGACCTTGGCAGCGCGAAAAAAGACGCTTCCATTGATGAAAGTGCACCGGTCCTCGCGTACGCTTCTGCCAATGAGAGAGTTCAGCCACGGTGACGCAAATCTCGGTAACCTGGAACACCACCAGATAGTGTTGCCCTCCATGCATCATAGTCGGTGGTAACCGACCGGTTGTGCCCGCCATTGTCATCATACACTTGCCGTCATCTTATCGTCATTATGCGTTCGTGTGTCATCCCTTCTTCATCGCTCCATCGGATTCATTCATCGTAGATGACGTTTTATATATCATCATCATCATCATCATCATCATCATCACAATCATCATCAGCCTGGCTACGCCCACTGCAGGGCAAAGGCCTCTCCCATACTTCTCCAACTACCCCGGTCACGTACTAATTGTGGTCTTGTTGTCCCTGCAAACTTCTTAATCTCATCCGCCCACCCAACTTTCTGCCCCCCCCCCCCCCCGGCTACGGTTCCCTTCCCTTGGAATCCAGTCCGTAACCCTTAATGACCGTCGGTTATCTTCCCTCCTATTACATGCCCTGCCCATGCCCCTTTCTTTTTCGTGATTTCAACTAAGATGTCATTGACTCGCGTTTGCTCCCTCACCCAATCTGGTCTCTTCGTGTTCCTTAACGTTACACCCATCATTCTTCTTTACATAGCTCGTTGCGTCATCCTCAATTTAAGTACAACCCTTTACGTAAGCCTTCAGGTTTCTGCCCCGTAGGTGAGTACCGGTAAGACACAACTATTATACACTTTTCTCTTGACGGATAATGGCAACCTGCGGTTCATGACCTGAGATTGCCTGCCAAGCGCACCCCAGCCCATTCTTATTCTTCTAATTATTTCAGTCTCATGATCTGGATCCGCGGTCATCACCTGCCCTAAGTAGGTGTATTCCCTTACCACTTTCAGTGCCTCGCTACCTATCGTAAACTGCTGTTCTCTTCCAAGAGTGTTAAACATTACTTTAGTTTTCTGCAGATTAATTTTTAGACCCGCCCTTCTGCTTTACCTGTCCAAGTCAATGAGCATGCATTGCAATTGGTCCCCTGAGTTACTAAGCAAGGCAATATCATCAGCGAATCACAAGTTACTAAGGTATTCTGCATTAAATCTTATCCCCAATTCTTCCCAATCCAGGTCTCTGAATACCTCCTGTATACAAACACGCTGTGAATAGCGTTGGAGAGATCGTATCTCCCTGTCTGACGCCTTTCTTTATTGGGATTTTGTTGCTTTCTTTATGGAGGACTACGGTGGCTGTGGAGCCGCTATAGATATCTTTCAGTATATTTACATACGGTTCGTCTACACCCTGATTCCGTAATGCATCCATGACTGCTGAGGTTTCAACAGAATCAAACGCTTTCTCGTAATCAATGAAAGCTATATATAAGGGTTGGTTATATTGCGCACATTTCTCTATCACCTGATCGATAGAGTGAATATGGTCTATTGTTGAATAGCCTTTACGGAATCCTGCCTGATCCTTTGGTTGACAGAAGTCTAAGGTGTTCCTTATTCTATTTGCGATTAAGTAAATACTTTGTAGGCAATGGACAGTAAGCTGATTGGTCTATAATTTTTCAAGTCTTTGGCGTCCCCTTCCTTATGGATTAGGATTATGTTAGCGTTCTTCCAAGATTCCAGTACGCTCGAAGTCATGAGGCATTGCGTATAGAGGGTGGCCAGTTTTTCTAGAGCAATCTGCCCGCCGTCCTTCAACAAATCTGCTGTTACCTGATCCTCCCCAGCTTCCTTCCTCCTTTGCATAGCTCCCAAGGCTTTCTTTACTTCTTCCGGCGTTACCTGTGTGATTTCAAGTTCCTCTAGACTATTCTCTCTTGCATTATCGTCGTGGGTGCAACTGGTGCTGTATAAATCTCTATAGAACTCCTCAGCCACTTGAACTATCTCATCCATATAAGTAATGATATTGCCGGCTTTGTTTCTTAACGCATACATTTGATTCTTGCCAATTCCTAGTTTCTTCTTCCCGGCTTTTGGTTTCCTCCGTTCCTGGGAGCACGTTCAATTCTATCCATATTATAGTTCCTTATGTCAGCTGTCATACGCTTGTTGATTAACTTCGAAAGTTCTGCCAGTTCTATTCTAGCTGTAGGGTTAGAGGCTTTCATACAATGGCGTTTCTTGATCAGATCTTTCATCTCCTGCGATTGCTTACTGGTATCCTGTCTAACGGAGTTACCACCAACTTCTATTGCACACTCCTTAATGATGCTCATAAGATTGTCATTCATTGTTTCAACACTAAGGTCCTCTCCCTGAATTAAAGCCGAATACCGGTTCTGTAGCTTGATCCGGAATTCCTCTATTTTCCCTGTTACCGCTAACTCATTGATCGGCTTCTTATGTACCAGTTTCTTTCGTTCCCTCCTCAAGTCTAGGCTAATTCGAGTTCTTACCATCCTATGGTCACTGCAACGCACCTTGCCGAGCACGTCTAGATCTTGTATGATGCCAGGGTTAGCGCAGAGTATGAGGTCTATTTCATTTCTAGTCTCGTCATTCGGGCTCCTCCACGTCCACTTTCGGCTATCCCGCTTGAGGAAGAAGGTATTCATTATCCGCTTATTATTATGTTCTGCAAAGTCTACTAATAAATCGCCCCTGCTATTCCTAGTGCCTGTGCCATATTGCCCCACTGACTTGTCTCCAGCCTGCTTCTTGCCTACCCTGGCATTGAAGTCGCTTATCAGAATAGTGCATTTTGTTTTGACTTTACCCATCGCCGATTCCACGTCTTCATAGAAGCTTCCCACTTGCTGGTCATCATGACTGGAGGTAGGCGCGTAGACCTGTACGACCTTCAATTAGTGCCTCTTATTAACGCAGCAAGTTATTGCAAACGCAGGAAGTTATTGCAATTTTCAAAAACACTAAGGAAGGAAGGTGATCGTGTGCGTCCTATTTTTGACAGGCTGTGCCTAAATAACGACACTTACATTTGGGACACAAGTTCTAATTGCGCGGTGAGTGTACCACGCACCGGCACACGCTCAGCAATCGGCCCACCGACGTGACGTGCCCCTTCTAAGCGTCAAGCACACGTAACCACCCAATCTCGTTCAGACGGAAAGGTCTCTTTCTTCTACACTGATATCAGAAGTGTTCTTTCTAAAAGTGTTGAACTATCTTCAATTATCGACTCATGTTCGCCTTCCATCATCGCACTAACAGAAACGTCGCTGAACGATACTGATTCCGATAATAATATTCTTGTCAGTCAAGTAGATTTTAACTTTTTTCGCTGCGATAGAAAGGATCGAAGAGGCGGTGGTGTGCTTATTGGAATTTGTAAAGATTTCATTGCTATACCGATCCTTGTTAACTCATTTCTTGAAAGCGTATTTGTGCCCCTGAGGCTTGGTTCCACTGATCTCATTGTTGGTGTTTTTTATCGCCCCCCGGACATGAATGCGCTCCTCGAAAGTGAATTTCATTGCGTTGTTGTTGAAATATGCGGGAGGTTTCCAAATGCGGTTCTTATAATCTTCGGAGACTTCAACTATCCCAATATTCAATGGTCTACACTATCTGTTTCAGCCAAGGATACTCAGGCACAGGAATTTCTTGATTCTTGCCTAGATTTTTCGTTGTGCCAGCTTATCGAAAAACCTACACGTTGCTCGAGCACATACGCAAACATTATTGACCTAATTTTAACTTCTCCACCTGACCTGTTTACTGAAATAGCCCATCTCGATGGTCTTTCTGATCGTGACATAATTACTGGAAGCTTAACTTGTTCATTTAACAAAAAGAGAGTTGCTGGAAAGTGTATAAGGTGTTATAAGCGAGCCAATTTTGATGCAATATGTATCGAATTATCCCATTTCACGGAACATTTTTTAGATGCCCACTTGTCACGTTCCATACAAGATAACTGAAACATTTTTTAAAGATACTCTTTCAAACTATATTGACAAATACATTCCAGTTAGGACCATCAAAACAAGCAACATTTCTCCATGGTTCAATCAGCAATTACGTTGACTTAATAATAAAAAGAAACGACTTTTCAGAACGGCAGACAAAAACAGATTATCGGTTTCGTTGTGTCGCTATAGAAAGTGTGACAAGGAATATCAACAGCTTTTAAAAACTACTCGTCGTCGCTTTTTCAGTCGTCATTTGTCATCTTTGCTAATAAATAACCCTCGGCGCTTTTGGCGCACAATAAATCCCAGCAACAACCCCGATGTAACTCTTGCTAATACCAATGGTTCTCCTGTTACTGAATCCGAATGTGCTAAGTTATTAAATGATTCATTCTCAACAGTTTTTACTCTTGAGGATATTACTACATGCCCTAACATTGATGTTGTTTTTGGTATTAATATGACCGAAATAATAATTGACGAAGCTGGTATTTTATCTCTACTTGGAAAATTGAAAACTTCATCTGCACCTGATCATAATGGCTTGCACAATAAAATACTTAAACATATTTCTTCTGGTATCTATCGTTCCTTGGCAGCCATCTCTCTATCATTATCGTCAGGCACCATTCCTCAAGACTGGCTAATAGCAAAAGTAGTGCCCATATTTAAATCAGGGGATCGCTCGTCGCCACTTAATTACAGACCTATATATTTAACTAGTACTATCTGTAAACTCTTGGAACACATTATGCACTCACAAGTAATTACATATTTAGAGGAACACAATATCATCTTCAAATATCAGCACGGTTTTCGCAAGGGCTTCTCATACGAAACACAACTTGCAGGATTTACTCAGGATTTACACTCATCATTGGACGCCGGCATCCAAATTGACGCCATATTCCTCGACTTCTCAAAAGCGTTCGATCGAGTTTCTCACCACTGGCTCTTACTAAAACTTAGACAACTTAATTTTCAACCACTTGTTCTGGCATGGGTGCAAGCCTTCCTATCTAGTCGACAACAGTTCACGTCGGTCAATAACGTTGACTCTCCTTTCGTACCAGTCTCATCCGGTGTTCCTCAAGGAAGTGTGCTCGGTGCATTGCTTTTCCTAATTTATATAAATGACTTACCCTCCTCCGTCAAATATATAGTTAGGCTATTCGCCGACAATTGTGTTATTTACCGCAACATCTCTTCTGAAGCTGACCGCCAATCTCTGCAATCTGACCTTGACTCCTTAACTTCGTGGTGCACAACGTGGATAATGACACTAAATCCTTTAAAAACTAAGTTGATGTCTTTCACTAAAAAAGCTTCTCGCATTCCAACGTCTTACTTGCTAAATAATACTTCAGTGGAACAAATATCTTGGAGTTAACTTTCAGTCTGACCTGTCCTGACATTACCATATTAACGTCACCCTTGCTTCAGCAAACCGCTCACTTGGGTTTGTTAAACGTAACTTGAAACACACCCCATCGCACTTACGTAAACTGGCTTACATCACATTAATACGTCCTAAAATAGAATATGCCTCAGCCATTTGGAATCCCGGTCAAGACTACACTATTAAAAACATCGAAGCTCTGCAGAACCGTGCTGTGCATTTTATTTTTTCGGATTACTCACGTCACACCAGCGTCACTTCATTGAAGAATCGCGCTGAACTGCATGTGTTATCATGTCACCGTAAAGTCGCTCGCTTATCACTTCTTCATAAGCTCTACCATCACGCATCACTTCGCGAGGACTTCTTTAGGCCAACCCCTGCCATTTTTCCCCGCCGTGATCACCCTTTTCAAATCGAACGCTTCACGTGTCACACACTAACTTATGCCAGATCATTCATACCGCGCACCATAACCGAGTGGAATAGCTTGCCATCACACATCGCAACCGTCACCGACATAAATGAATTCCAGAAACTTCTAATCATTAATGAAAGTGCGTAAACCTTTCTTGTGTCATGTCCCCCCCCCCCATTTTTTTCCCACTACGAAGGATATTAAAAGATGTTCTTGTCCTCTATGTAACATGCATATTTTTATGGTTATTGTTCCTATTTTTGTTGCGGTGTTTTGCCTTTTCCTTTTAAGTTCACGTGTTGTATTGTTTTCTGATTTGTTATACATTAATGGTCTGAGTGCTTTCTATGACCCAGATTACCTTCCATTTTTGTGTGCTTGTGATTCGTATTCTCTTTTTGTACACTTCTGATTATTATTACTACTACGATAATCTTATTGGCCTTGTATTATTATTTTTTGGGATTATCGTTTATCAGTTCCCGTTTTTTTTTCAACTTATCACTCACTTACTACATCTGTATGCGTTACTGCACCCCCCCCCCCCCTATGTAATACCTCCTGCGAGAGGGCCTTTAGGAGTATTCTGAATAAATAAATAAATAAATAAATAAATAAATAAATAAATAAATGTGCCAAACCCACATTCTGATTATGAGGCACACGGTGGTGGGGGACTCCAGATTAATTTTGACACCCTGGTGTTCTTTGACGTGCCCCTAAATCTAAATACACTACCGTTTTTGTACTTCGCTTCCGACAAAATGTGGCTGCCGTGATCGCGATCGAACCAGCGACCTCTAGTAGCGTTATAGCCACAAAACTACTGCGACGGGTACACAAGTGTTGATTTGATAGGCGGCCGCTTCCGTAGTGTCGTCTAGATGCTGCGGTTCTTTAATGCGGCTTTGCGTCTGCACTCCTTGCGTCGGTTGTCCGCTTGACAAATTTTCACAGTGTTTATAGTCGAATAGCTGAAGCGTAGCACACCGTACCTTGAACTTAAATTTATGTAGTTTGTCCGCTACAGCTGTCGTGCCTAGCAGTATCGTTTCCTTTGTTTCTTAAGTCACCTCTCCCGAGCTTCCCCTTTCTATGCGAGCAGCAACGAGCGAAGAGTGGTAATTACGACTGTTATTCACTCGTTTCGTGACTGCGTCAGTTCTACCGGTTCTACCCATTGTCTGCCTCCTCTCTACCACTCTATCTTCCTCCCCTCTGGACTGCTGCGCGTTAGTACAAAGAAAAATGCTGCAGCTTCTGCAATAATTTTTCGGGGAACTCATGGATAATTATAGCAGTAGAGAGGGTATTGGTGGCGACGCAATGCAAAGGACCAAACAAGTTTTTCGCATCGCCTTTCCTCTCTGCCGCGCTCCTGCCATGTGTACGCCATGTGTCGGTGTAGAATGCGTGGTGAAGATGGCATGACGAGAGTCAGATGGCCGAGCTGGAATGACAGCGATTAAACGATCACGACGACATCACGACCACTAGCTAGTGGCCTAAACTAGTACACAACTTGGGTCACTGGGTCTGGGTATAAGAGCTAGGATGGACGGACGGACGGGCGGACGGACAGACCATAGAGTTTCTCACTACATTACCTAGAGGGAAATCTGGCGCTGCTGCGCTGTGGTATGCATGGGAATGCCGGTATATTGTGACTTCGGATTGGCATCGTTCTCGGAGAGACAGGACACCTTGAAGACGCGCTTGGGAAGTACCGTTTCGTCTGTCACAATGATTCATTTTCTACTAGAACAGCACGTGAAAAGCTGTTTTAGCTTTATTATTACGCGAAAACATGTTTTGTTTAACTATGAGAACTTGTTATAGCGTGTACGATAATATGTTACGTAAAAAGTATCAGCGGGGCGCTAAAGTTGGAGGACAGACGACAAGGTTCGCGCTCGCTTTGAAACAGTTGGTCGTCTGTTCTTGCTTTTCTTCACTTGGTCATGCATTGTGGGTGAGTAAAGATTTAATATGCGTGAATGGAAACATATTATGAAGATTTTACTTTGAGAACGCGTTATTTGCGTAGCCACATCCACGTTTTAGACGAAGCCTCTTACAACACCAGCCAACACGAGCCTCGCAGACACATATACCGTCATTCCCATGACGGCACGGTGCCCCCTTAAGAAACTACCATAGACGGTGGCGCCAGATTTCCCTCTAGGTGTTATAGTGAGAAACTCTATGGGACAGACACACAAACAGGCAGAGAGATAGGCTAAAAATGCCTCAAGTAGGCAAAGAATTACGCGTGGGAGTCAGCTACTCTACCACTGCGCCAAGAAAGCGCTTGCTCGGCGCTCCCGAAAAATTCCCTATACACGCGTTCTAGCTCTCGAAGAGTCATGCGATGTGAGATGCGCGCCGCGTAGCGTAGATCCGTGCACACTTTGCATTGCAGTTGCATATTCATGCGAAAGCATCATATGTCCCATGATGCGAAAATCCGGAGTTGTTTTTGGCCGCGTGACCGAACGATGGTACCAAAAATGGCCGACGGCGCGACGAGTCAGAACACTTCGAAAATGCTCTGATTGGCGTCAGATTTGTCCGGCAGGTTTGTGTAACCAAAGTCACTTAATGAAATTGAAAAGAGAATTTCGTACATTTCGGTCTGTGTGGAAATCGAGCCCGGGCCTCCGGGGTGCGTGACGAACACGCTTCCCCGGCGCCACGTGTGGCTCCACGGCTACGGTTGACCAAAGCCTGTGCCTAGTGCGTACGTCATTGCGCACGTCGCGTCCCTGCCTCTGCCACTTCCTCTTCGCATTTCATCGGTGCTGTGCCTAGTGCGATGCACCCTCGGCGCCAAATTATGTGTATAAAGTGAAGTGTGCATATAGTGCGTGCGTCATTGCACACGTCACGTTGCTGCCTCCCCGCACTTGCTCTTCGGATTTTATCGGTGCTGTGTTTACTGGGATGCACTCCGAAGCGTCTACCTCAGCGGCATCTGTGAAACGTGGTCGCACACGGAAGTACGCCACAGAAGACGAAGCAAGGGAACACAAAAAGGGAATGCCGTGCAAGTTTACAGCATGCGCGACTATATACAGACGAATGCTTAAGCGAAAACATTTCCCCAAAGCGACTACAATGCTTTTGCATATCCGCACGTAAACAGTCTTAAGTGTCCCTGCCGATTTTTTAGGATACACGCCATGTAACAGTTGCATGGGTAGCGGTACAAGGTATAGCTACAGAAGTGTTGAGGAAGAAAAAGTAGATCTATACAAAAAATGCTAGAATGAAAAACATGTATAGCATGCCTGAATAAATAGAGCAGGCTAGGTGACTATTTGTCACCACCCCGCTTCAAAGGGGATGCCTATAAATTATCATCGTCAGCAGTAGCAGCAGCTTGTTTCAGCAGCGCTTGCTAGCTGCTGCGGAAACATGCCCTATACACGCGCCCTAGTGAGCGAGGAGTCACGCGATTTCAGATGCGCGCCGCCTAGCGTCGATGCATGCACACTTTGCAATGCAGTGAGTGAGTGAAGCAACTTTGTTATGAATGCCTGCAGAACAGTTAGCCTTCCCCTGTAGGGAGGCGTCGCCGTGACGCGGCCACGACGTCTTCCCGGCGTGTGGCGCCTCTACTTCGGCCGCGGCCGCACTACTCCCTTTGGTCGACCGCGCCTGCCCCTCTTTTGGAGTGGCAGCCTCCCTCCGGTTTCGCTCGGTCGTCGCCTTTCGAGGGCCGCCGAGATCTGCTGGACGGCCTGGGCGTGGACATTTTGATCATAGTAGCTCGTTGCGGCCTCTAGCCGCGGTGGGATCGTTATCGTTGCAGCTTCGTGCGGATTCTTAGCACAGTCCCAAAGGATGTGAGCTGCAGTGGCTCTTTCCTTTCGACACACACAACACTGGTCACTTACATAAACACTTGGACACACGTGCCTCATCAGCACCGGGGTGAATAACGACCCTGTTTGAAGCTGTCGATATAAAACCGCTTTCTTACGGGTCAAGCCCGGATGAGGTGGCGGCATAGTCCTTCTCTCTAGTCTGTATCACTTCACAATTTCGTTGTAGGAAGTAATTTTGTCCTTGGTTTCCCACCACCACGACGGGTCGACCGCAGTGGCAGCGGCACGGTTGGTTAGTCCTCGCGCCGCCGCGTTCGCCGTCTCGTTGTGGTTTGCGTTGCCGCGATCCGACACATCACTGCCCATGTGGGTCGGAAACCACTTTATCACCACACACCGATTTTCACTCGCGAGATCGACCGCACGCAACAGACCCGCGGCTTCACCACACACCCTTGCTCTGGCGTAATTTCTCACTGCCGTCCTAGAATCACAGAGCACAGTCGTGCACTTGGGGTCGGCGATGGCCAGGGCAATGGCCACCACCTCGGCTCGATGCGCCTCTCGTGTCCGCACATTCGCCGCTGTTCTCATTGCACCGGTCGATGCCCCGACGACTGCAGAGGCGAATGCCATTCTGTCATGTGGATATTCTGCCGCGTCCACAAACACGGCACCCGTGTCTTTGGCATGGAGATCGATGAGCGCCTTGGCCCTCGCCGCCCGCCGCTCTTTATGGAACTCAGGGTTCATGTTTCTTGGCACCGGACATACCCGTAGCCGTCTACTAAGTGCGTCCGGTACAGGCACTTCTGTATTTTCGTGTCCCCCTTCCTTTGGCCCCAGGCCTAGGTCACGCAGCACCTGTCTGCCCGTTCTTGTTTCCGATAGCCGCGCGAGCTGAGCGGTCCTCTGCGCCTCGGCGATTTCCTCCAGGGTGTTATGCACTTACAGGGCTAGGAACTTGTCGGTGCTTGTGCAGTCTAGAAGTCCGAGTGCAGCCTGGTACGCTTTGCGTATGAGCGCATTGATCTTATTTGGCTCGCACTGTCTCCAGTTGTGGAAAGCAGCAACGTATGTAACGTGGCTTATAGCGAAGGATTCCACTAGCCGGGTGAGGCTTTCTTCCTTCATGCCTGCTGTTCTGTGTGAGACCCTCTCGATTAGGCGAATGGCCGTGGTGACTTTGGCCGCGAGATGGTTGACCGTCTCGCCTTTGGCTCGTTTGCGCTCAATCAGCATCCCCAACACTCGGATCTTCTCGCCATCCGGGATCGTGGGACCGCCGCTCGTCTTGATCTTTATTGTCTCTTGCTATCTCGCAGGTTCGTTGCCTGTCGTCTTCCTAGCTGCTCTTTTCGGTGGAATCACCAACAGCTCGGACTTCATTGGGGAGCAGACGAGCCCAGACCCGTCCAGCTGCTCCTCGATAGCGTCAACCGCCTCTTGCAATGTACTCTCGATGTGTTATGTCGTGCGTTATGTCGTCGGCATAGATGGTGTGTCGGACCCGCGCGATTCGCGAGAGGCGCTCGGCCACCCCTATCATTACAAGGCTGAAAAGTAATGGCGAGATGACCGAGCCCTGGGGGGTCCCGACACTGCCGAGCTTCTTCTTTTGGAGCCGCGGGTCACCGGCGATGATTTCGGTAGTCCGCTCCGTCAAAAAATCCTTGATGTACGCATATGTTCTCCTGCCCATGTTTAGCCGTGACACCTGGACCAGGACCGCAGAGTGTCTCGCTTTGTCAAAAGCGCTCTGCAGGTCCAAAGCCAAGATGGCTCGCTTGTCTTTCGTGTTGGTAGTGTCATCGAGGATTTCATTTTTCAGTTGTATCATGGCGTCCTGAGTTCCGAGCTTGTTTCGGAACTCGATGACGGTGTTTGGGTAAAGCCCCGAATCTTCCAGGTACCTCTGCCACCTGTTCATGAGTACATGCTCCAGCGCTTTGCCCACACAGGACGTAAGCGAGATCGGCCGGAGGTTCTCAATGTTGGGTGGCTTGCCCGGCTTGGGAATCAAGATGGTCATGGCTGCTTTCCACTGCCGGGGTAATGATCCGGCTCGCCAGCAAGTGTTGAAGTATGCCGTGAGGTTCTCGATGGCCGCTTCGTTAAGATTTTTTAGCGCTCTGTTCGTAACGCGGTCGGAACCAGCGGCGGAGTTGCTGTTGAGATCGTGCAGGGCAACCCTTACTTCCCATATTTCAATGTCTCGATCTAGCCACTCGTTTGCTTCGCCTAGGTAGTCCGGGTGCGTTTCTGTGGGAGTGACCGGCAGGTACTTGTCGTCGAGGCGTTTTTTCACTTCGTCTTCCCCGTGCCCTGTGGATGATCTTGGCCAGGTTGTGGTGCTGGTGAGACTTGGTCGTGGTCGGATCCAAAAGATGCCTCAGCATACTCCACGTCTTGCCGCAGTGCATCTGGTCGTCCTCTGCGTTACAAACCTCATTCCACTGCTGAGTGCATAACACTATGCTGTGGGACTTGATCTCGCGGTTGAGTTCGGCGACCTTCTTGCGTAGCTTTCTGTTTGTCCGCTGCGTCTTCCACCACGACAGGATAGACTGCTTGGCTGAGATGAGGTGGGCCAGGCGGCTGTCGACCCTGTGGACACGCTCTTCCGTCTCGACTTCCTTGGTGGCCTTTTCTACCTTGTTTACAATCTCGGTGGACCACTCCTCAATGTCTGTAATTTCGGTCTGCTCCTCGGGTAACAATCCTCGAAACGCGTCGCAATCAGTAAATCTATGCTTCCGAAAGCTTCTGCCGACTTGGTCGTTACCACCGAGCGGGACAGCGACCTCCACGATGTAAGGGTCACTGCCCAATTCGTGGCCCGTGTTTCGCCATTCAAAGTCCGCCATACCGCCGCCGTTACCCCTGACGAAAGTGAGATCGGGCGTTGGGTCTCGGGTGATCGAGTTGCCGATTCTTGTAGGGTATGCTGGGTCGGTGATTAGATTTAGGCCTTAGTCGGTAGCATCTCGCATTAAGTCGCTGCCCTTCGCCAATGTTTTGGGGTAACCCCAGGCTTGATTCGGCGTGTTAAAGTCCCCGCAGATTACTAGCCTGTTGTCGGGCCCCGCGACGTTGCACGCTTTGTGTAACAGTGCTTTAAATTTCTGCTTTCCGTGTGATGGGCTACTGTATACGTTTATCAGAAAAGTGCTTTCCTTCTGCTTTTTCCCGGTAACCACCTCTACCATGGTGTGCTCGATTGTGCTTTTGCTCAACAACTCGTGCTCGACGTACGTGATGCCTTTTCTCACCAAGGTGCAAACACCCCTGCCGTTACTGCCGGCCGCGGCCCGGAGGCTTGGCGGGCTGGCGTGAGACCGGTAACCGGAGAGCTTGACTTCCTCAATGAGGGTCTCTTGCAACATGATGATATCTGGCTTTCTTGATGCTTGTTCTAAGTGTTGCTGAAGTACAGCCTTTTTCCCAGCAAAACCGTTGCAATTCCAATGCCAGACCAGGAGGCCTTTGACTGCTGTTGTGGTTGCGGTGGTTGGTGTCCTATCCATGTTTGCTGAAAGTTAGCCATTCGCATCGCCAAATTCTGTACTGTCGTAGTCAATTGCTGGCACGTCTGTTCAGTTGCTATGAAATGGTCGGTGATTGTCTTGGTGAATGTCGTGCGAATATACTCTTCAAAGTGGTTGAGCCTATCCTCAAGGTTGTCTACCCTATCGCTGAGTCTCCGCTCTTTAAGCTCTTCAATTGCCCTTCTCTTGGGTGCCGGACCCACCGCGGCCGCGTTTTCTGTCCTCGGGTTCACGGCTACTTCTGGTTCATCCTCGGTCATTGCAATCTGCTGTGGCGGTGGCGATAACTGCTGTGCCTGCTGCTGCTGTAGCTGGACCGTCATCGTTCTCTTGATCTCTGCCATTTCCTTACTGATCTTATTGACTGTCGCCTCTAGTTCAGTGTTCTTCCTCCGCAACGCCTCGTTTGCTTCTCTTAGCGCCTTCATTGCCTCACTTTCGTCTTTAAATTTCCCTCCGCCACTTTGCAATGGCGGTGACTGCTGCTGCTGTCGCTGCTTCTGTCGCTGCTGCTGTCGCTGCTGCTGCTGCTGTTGCTGCTGTTGCTGCTCTTGCTGCTGTTGCTGCTGCTCTTTCTTGGCTGCCCCCAACTTTACTGCGTCTGCCCAGGCGACTCTGTCTTTGGATTGGGATCGGCGGTGGCGGCTCATGCTTCTGTGTCGACTTTCGCTGCTGTTCCCGCGCGAGCGTGACTCATGGCGACCAGCTGTGCCGCTTGCTCCTGCTGAAGTCAGTAACGGTGGAAACTCTCCGAGTGCTAGTTGTTGCTGTATGCGCTGCTCCGCCATCTTGCGCTCCCACTGCCTTTTCGTTACTACGTAGGGAGTTTTGTATTTGTTCTTGCATTCTCTATCGGCCGTTGGGTGTTGTCCCCCACATAGCTTGCATTTAGGGTTACACTCATGGCCTTCGACAGGGTTATTGGCCCCACAATCGAAGCACACTTTCATATTGGGGTTAGGACAAACGTCTCTTCTGTGGCCTATTTTGCCGCACTGTTTGCAGACATCGAAATGCTTGCGGTACAACTGCACCTCGTTAACACAGGGCCATAACATACATAATTTGGAACCTTTTGGCCTTCAAAAACTACATTTGCGGTAGTCGTATTGCCAATTCTTCGCGCCCCTCGTGCCAATGGATTTCTTGAGTTAACAACGTTCCGGTCAATCTCCGCCGGAGTATCTTCGATGGGAATGCCTCGAATGATCCCCTTGACCGTACCATATGGTGTAGTTTGGTACGCGCCTACCTCGTATATCTTGTCCCCGATGCGGATGGCCTGAATCTTGGCATAGGACAAAGCACGCCCCCTTATCGGGGGTTGCATATTATTCAGTCAGGTGGTACACCATGTAGCAATTGCATAGACAGCAGTACAAGGTAGATATAGTTTTGAGGAAGATGATAAGGGTATGTATACAAAGATGCAAGAATGAAAACTACGTACAGCATGCCTGATTAAATCAAGCAGGCTATGTGACTGTATACGCAATGCCTCATGACCTCGAGCGTACCGGAATCTTGGAAGAACGCTAACATAATCCTAATCCATAAGAAAGGGGACGCCAAAGACTTGAAAAATTATAGACCGATCAGCTTACTGTCCGTTGCCTACAAAGTATTTACTGAGGTAATTGCAAATAGAATCAGGAACACCTTAGACTTCTGTCAACCAAAAGACCAGGCAGGATTCCGTAAAGGCTACTCAACAATAGACCATATTCACACTATCAATCAAGTGATTGAGAAATGTGCAGAATATAAGCAACCGTTGTATATAGCTTTCATTGATTACGAGAAAGCGTTTGATTCAGTCGAAACCTCAGCAGTCATGGAGGCATTACGGAATCAGGGTGTAGATGAGCCATATGTAAAAATACTGGAAGATATCTATAGCGGCTCCACAGCCACCGTAGTCCTCCATAAAGCAAGCAACAAAATCCCAATAAAGAAAGGCGTCAGGCAGGGAGATACGATATCTCCAATGCTATTCACAGCGTGTTTACAGGAGGTATTCAGAGACCTGGATTGGGAAGAATTGGGGATAAAAGTTAATGGAGAATACCTTAGTAACTTGCGATTCGCTGATGATATTGCCTTGCTTAGTAACTCAGGGGACCAATTGCAATGCATGCTCACTGACCTGGAGAGGCAAAGCAGAAGAGTGGGTCTAAAGATTAATATGCAGAAAACTAAAGTAATGCTTAACAGTCTCGGGAGAGAACAGCAATTTACAATAGGCAGCGAGGCACTGGAAGTCGTAAGGGAATACATCTACTTAGGGCAGGTAGTGACGGCGGATCCGGATCATGAGACGGAAATAATCAGAAGAATAAGAATGGGCTGGAGTGCGTTTGGCAGGCATTCCCAAATCATGAACAGCAGGTTGCCGTTATCCCTCAAGAGAAAAGTATATAATAGCTGTGTTTTACCAGTACTCACCTACGGGGCAGAAACCTGGAGGCTTACGAAAAGGGTTCTACTCAAATTGAGGACGACACAACGAGCTATGGAAAGAAGAATGATAGGTGTAACGTTAAGGGATAAGAAAAGAGCAGATTGGGTGAGGGAACAAACGCGAGTTAATGACATCTTAGTTGAAATCAAGAAAAAGAAATGGGCATGGGCAGGACATGTAATGAGGAGGGAAGATAACCGATGGTCATTAAGGGTTACGGACTGGATCCCAAGGGAAGGGAAGCGTAGCAGGGGGCGGCAGAAAGTCAGGTGGGCGGATGAGATTAAGAAGTTTGCAGGGACGGCATGGCCACAATTAGTACATGACCGGGGTTGTTGGAGAAGTATGGGAGAGGCCTTTGCCCTGCAGTGGGCGTAACCAGGCTGATGATGATGATGATGATGATGATGATGATGATGATGTGACTATTTGCCACCACCCCGCTTCATAGGGGATGCCAATAAATCATCATCATCGGCAGCAGTAGCAGAATCCTATCATGCCACTTTTCACGACGATGATGATGACAATGGTGATTCATTGGCATCCCCTTTGAAACTGGGTGGTGATAAATGGTCACCTTGCCTCCTTGATTTGGTCAGGTATGCTGTGCATGTTTTTCATTCTAGGACCTTTGTATAGCCTCCACATCCTTTTTTCTATACGCAGCGCGCATGTGAGATGCTCGCCGCGTAGCGTCGATAAGTGCAAATTTTGCATTGCACGTCCGTTGCATTCCACCAGATGTCACGACATGCAGCAGTTGCAACATATCGTGCCATGTGTCAAAGGATGTGACATGTCAACCGCCACTCCGTTTCAAAGGGGATGCCCATAAATCATCAGCAGCAGTAGTAGCAGTATCGTATCGGTGCCTCTTGTCACGCGACGTAAGATTCGCGCCGCGTAGCGTCGATACGTGCAAACTTTGCATTGAGGTTGCGTTGTATTCAACCAGGTGTCACGACATGTACCAGTTTGCATCGTATCTCGTATCCTGCCACGTGTCAAGGGATGTAACATGTGCGCCACGTAGTCTCAATACCTGCGTTTAATCTTTGGTACACGTTATGGCGCCTCCTCGGAAGATAGGAACAGCTGCTGAAGAATTGAATTGTAGAGGTATACGTGTGCAGCTGTAACCAGGCAAAGTCGAGCTCATCAGACCGCTGTGCCTATAGGCACAGCGGTCTGTACCGCTCTATAGAGCGGCACACACCTCAGCTCGCCGTCGTCGCCGGGCGGACAGTTCAGCTCGTTCTCGTGAAAACTACGCAGAGAGACTTCGCCGCGAAGACCCTCTAGTGCGTGCTGCTGAAAATGGAGCTCCTATGGAGCCACTCCTCCAGCTGACTGTGTTGGGCGTGCTGCGCAGGCCTGTGACTTTGTACAGCGGAGCTGTATATGGCTAGCCGATTCGTTCCGGGTGCTAGCCGATTCGTCTGTCGGTCACCTCTACGTCGAAAACTCCTCCGGCGCAACCCCATGCGCATGCGCGAAGAAACAAAAGAGAGAAAGAGAGGCGCGCGATTAGCCATCACCACCTAGGTTGCACAAGGCCTGTTTACTCCGATCCATAACGTCACCCTACCTGGCACGAAATTTCCCTTGACAAGGCCGGCGTGACGAAAGCGGTGACGTCAAAATCACTTTTGTCTGCTCGGGAGCATCTCCCTTCGATTCTGTGGCAGTCGGGCCAGGTAACATGACGTCATGGATTGGAGTGAAAAGGTCTTGTGCTATCTAGGTGGTGTGGAATTTGCTGGGCCAATAGTGACGTCGTTGCTCTCCGTCGCAGCCGAGTGCGCGCACGTCAGTTTCTCTGCTGCTCCGAAATGGTTAGGCCACGTGTCATACGTACTCCTGAGCAGCAGGCAGCTTTCGATCAGCAACACCGCGAGCAGAACCGGGTACGAGCTCGTCTACGCCGTGCCGATGCTGCAGCCCGGACACAAGAACAGGCTAGTGCAGCAGAGCACAAGCAGCAACTGCGTACCGAGGATCCGGCAGCGTACCAAGCCGTCGTTTAATGAACCGCTGGGATTAACCTAGTGATAAACATCGGGGCCGCACGTTTCAGCTTCGCTGGTTAACCGTCTGTACGGAGTACTTGGGCGGTGATTTTTACAACGAATCTGTTAATGCTACTTTCCCCACTATCATGTCCGCGTGTTAAAAAAAAAAAAACGACGATGTCGGGCCCACTCACGGCGGAGATGATGCAGGCGTTAAGCACACCCCATACATTGGCTGATCCCGAAGATAGTACAATACTGGGCAGACCCGTGGCGGAAGTGAAGCAGGCGTTAAACACTCCCCATATATACGTGGGCCGATCCCAAAGATAGTGCAATGCCGGGCCGACTCGCGGCGGAGGTGCCGTTCGCCATTAAAGGGCCCACATACACAGCTTCGCTGGTCATCCTTCTTCACAGAGTGGAAGGGCACTCAGTTTTTTATAAAGAATGTTAGGTTCTTTCTTTCTTTCTTTTTTTCCGCGTAGACGTTGAATTCGCGATAATCAGACAAACTAGCGCAGACGATATCTGTTGTGCCCGTGTGTGTATATACTTCTCTGTACTACTTGTCGATAAATCTGTTCTGAGACTACTTCTTGCTTCATGAGATTGGCAGCCATCGCGCCGCCTGAAGGCGGCGAGCTGCTTTGCCTTGCAGCTGGTGTGGCGCTGTGGTTTCTTCTTGCAATTTGTCGCGTCCGCGCTTGGATATGACACTTTGCTCAGATTGCGGATTTTATGGTGTGCAGCTGCTCATTGTCGCTGCCATAGAGTTTTCTACTATATACTAGAGGGAACTCTGGCGCTGCATTTGTTGACCCACCATGGGAATGATGGGAAGTACATAGATTTGTCTTATCTTGGTGCTTGTGGATTCAGACATTCTTGTGGCTTTGCATATTACAACTTATATGCCTTCATTGTCGTAAATTTCAGAACAATCTATACCCTTCGAAGAGCAGAAGACGCTTTGAACACGCACAATCGCTACTAATTGCAACGATTGAGCTTGTCGAGGTGACCAAATCGAAGCGCGCCAAGCATTTCAAGGCACTGGCATACCCGCGATAAATTCGTAAGGGCGTTTCACATCGCCTGTAGATGCATGCGCCCGTGGCCTAATGGTTTCCATATCTCGCTTCTGTGCTAGAGGTCCTGTGTTCAAATCCTACCATCGGACAATTTTGATAATGTTCATGTAATTAAAAATGGCGAGTTTACAAAGCTGCTAGAATGACGAAGCTTAGGCAAATTCATGTACTTCCCATGCTACAACCGATCCCATTACACCTCCCGTAGACACTAGCGCCCGAGTTCCCTCTAGTAAATATTGCATGAAACTTTATGGTTGCTGCCATATTTACTTCCCGCAGGAGGACAACAATGACAGTGGGCGTTATTTGAAGTGTGATGCAAGCGGCGTTGCGCTGCCTGCGCTAGTCGCACGAAGCGGTTGGTCAACATTCGCAGCTGCTCATGCATTACATGAAGAAAGAAAAAAATTGATGTGTCATCATGGTATACTTAAAGTGGTAGCACAGCTTCCATGAAGCCCGCATGTCTAGAAAGCGGCGGGCTTGTTGCAACCGTGGTCATCACTGTGCAGGTGGAATAAATTCTGTCAAGCGAAAAAAAAAAAATATCCGTACATTCATTCAGTGTCATATCTATTTACTTTTTATTTCGAATACTTTCCCGACCCGAAGGCATTACAGAAAGGAGTGATAAGTACAAAAAAAGCAGTATATAATTATACAATAACATGTTTTAAAAAGCGGCCAAAAATACAGTAGTCTTGAATTTGTGAATGTCAGAATGGCAGCGATGGAGGAGGAATGTCGTTCCAGTCGGCACTGGTCTTCGCAATAAAAGACTGATCACACATTTTGGTTCTGAAAAATGGAACACGAAGTTTAAACGTGTGGTCGGAGCGGGATGAAATGTATGAAGCGCGAGCAATAAGGTGATCCTTTAATAGTGGGTTATGGTGATACTTTTTGCGAAAAAGGCACAGTCTGAAACAGTTACGGCGCAATGAAAGGTCCGGTAAGGCAAGTGCGTTTTTCATGGAAGTAATGCTGTCAGAACGGGAATAGCTAAATCAGATGAAACGTGCTGCGCGATTTTGGATGCATTCTAGTGTGTTTATCTGTGTGATTTGATAGGGATCCCGTACCGTGTAAGCATATTCTAGCTTTGGCCGCACTAATGTTTTGTAGAGGGTAAGCTTTATCGGCAGAGACGCAGCAGAGAAATTTCGACGCAAGTATCCAAGAACCCGGTTAGCGTTATTAGTGACATGTTCGATATGCGTATGCGATGATAAATTACGTGAAATATGAACGCCTAGGTATTTGTACGAGTTGACTGATTCAAGAAAAGTGTCGTGAAGTAAGTAAATATCTTGCCAGTGTTGTTCGTGCGACGCGATACATGCATTGTTTTGCATTAATTATTAACGTTTAGTCGTATGAACCACTTATCGCACCAGTGGGATATGCTTGTAAGATCATCTTGAAGTTTATCAGAATCAGTGTGGTTAGTTATTTTGCGATAAATGACGCAGTCATCTGCGAAGAGCCTGATAGTTGAATGGGAGATGCAGTTAGAAAAGTCATTATTGTAAATCATGAAGAGGAGATGTCCTAGTACCGATCGCTAGCGTACACCCGATGTTACGGAAGTGTGAGAGGATGAACGGTCGTTAGCAGAAACGTACTGAGTTCGATTAGATAGAAAGCTTTTAATCCAGTTCAATATATTAGGGTCAATGTTAAGCATGCTAAGTTTAAGTATGAGGTCATGGGAAACAGTGTCGAAAGCTTTCGCATAGTCCAAAAACACGCAGTCGATCTACATCGAAACCCATGTCAGTAAGGGTAAATAGGTCATTAGTACAACATATCGGTTGTGTTTCGCATGAAAATGTTTTCCTGAAATCGTGTTGTTCAGCCGAAAAGAAGAAATTAGACTCAAGGAAATCGATCAGATGAAAATGTATAATATGCTCCAATATTTGACATGGTATACTTGTGAGTGATATAGGACGATAGTTATCAGGAGAATGACTGTTACCTGATTCAGGGACCGGAACAACGTTTTCAACCCTCTAATCGCTTGGAAATACCGAGGGACTGACAGACTGGGAAAAGAGCATTGAAAGCATGATGGAAGAATATGGTTCAGTGATTTTCAGCATTTTACCATTGATTGAATCTTCACCTGAGGATGAAGATATTTTCAAATTTTCAATCAATTTTTGTATGCTGACCCAATCTATAGCAATAGAATTCACTGGTAAATAAGAGCAATTAGATACATGCGGTAGAGTTGCCGGAGCACATTTGTAGAAAACGGAAGCAAATACATCATTTAAAACAGAACAGCACTCGTTTGGAGGGATCGCGACATTGTCAGAACGGGCTAGTTTCATTACTCTGCTTTCTTTGCCACCAACAATATTCCAGAATTTACGTGGATTAGATTACAGTAGTGATGGGAGAGTGTTATCGAAAAAATTATTTTTTGCATTTATAATAGCGATAGCGTATTCAGCGTGTATCCGATGATATGCTGCCCAGCGTTGAGAAAGGTCAGTTGCTTTGGCACAACGAAAAATGCGCTTCTTTTTGTTGTGTACGCGGCTTAGAATTCCATTAAACCATGGCGAGGCAGGATTCGGAACAATCTTTCTTTTAGGGACATAGCGATCTATTAGTTTTAGCAATTTGTTCTTGTAAGATCATCAAGGTCTCTTCAACGGCACGTTCAGAAAAGTAGTGTGTAGTCAGTAATGAATGATTCTAGTTCAGTTGTAATGGATGTGGTATCGGCGGCATTGTAATCATATATAGTTTTAACGACTCTTTTCGAGCGAACTTTGTTCATAAGTGTCAAGTGCAGAAGCGAGTGGTCACCGATTCCTTTAAGGTATGTTGGAGGAGAGACCAAATCAGGAGCTGTTGTAAAAAAAGAGATCTAAAGTATTAGAGGAAGTGCTGGTAGTGCGTGTGGGTTCATGATCAGCTGGGCTAGATTCAAATCGGCGCAGATGTCTAAAAAATGGGCGCACTCGGAAGAGATCGTCGTCATGATACCGTTGTTGTCGTTCCATCGTCCCTAGAGTTTCGTCACACTATTGGCGTCATACCATCACCGTAACGGCGTCGCCGTCACACCATCGTCGTCATACAGTCGTCTTCACGCCATAGCCGTCATATACCCTCGTCGTTACTGCCAACTTGGGACACTGGGTGTAACTAGCTGCTTCTAGGCACCGAATGAAAGTACCAGCGAAGAAGCTCATAGAACCATAGTGCGGCATCCAAGTATGCTCCCGAGAACCCTTCCAGATGATCAAGCTCTGCGCAAAAAGAATTAAAGAAAGAGTCGGCTAGGCTGTATAAGGACGTCGCAGTGGGGAATGTGAAAGGCCTTGTGCGTGCTGCAAACAGTGCATGGGCACTAAGGCACAAAAATGGATGTAACCAAACACATAAGTTACATTTATTTAATACCTCGTTTTCTTCGCATCCATTCCATATAGCCGCCGGAATTGGCTGCGCCGGGACGATAAATGACAACATCGTAGCGCCCTCTAGCTGGTGCAAGGCACCTATTGTAACTTACAAAACTTGACGGCGTGCTCGTGTTGTTACTCTGAACAACTCTTATTGTTCTTATGAACATGCGCAAACTTCATTCTTGCATCTGCGCTGGCGCGTATACTTCGATCTGCCTCCGTCGGCGGGCCCTTGTATGCGTGCTCGTCACCGCAAGGGTTGCCACCGAAGCAGTACAGCCGCCTATAACAGACGAACAAACCGGCCCCCTTAAGCGCAACCAAATTTAACGCGCAAGAACGTCCGCTCCACTTCCCCGTTCGATTGATCGCGGACCCCACCCGAAGCAGCCCCGGCCGAAAGTCACCCCTTCGGCCAAATGATCCCACGCTTATCTCGATGTTTGCAAGCGTAAGATAGCGAAGTACCAGCCAGGAACGAGTTTGCCGCACTGTGATCGGATGATGCTATGCGACAGCGCAGCCTTACGTCGAAGATAAGCCTTTGCAGCTCATTTTATGCACTCGAGCAGCGAGCCCGTCAAGCCAGCCTGCTTTGACCACGCCTTTTTTTTTTTTTTTTTGCCCACGTTCGACCAGCTGCTTGCACTGCGCGGCGTGCTGTAACAGACACAAATGCACCGGCCATTTCTTTCCTGTCCAAGAAATATCTATATAGCATTGCATACGCTTGAGAGGAGAAACGGAGGCCGGCTGTCCCAATTTCGCCGAGCATGGCTATGTATTTTCGGACCGCTGCGCAATTTATTATATTCGGACTTATTTTTTTTCCCGCGTTCTGTAAGCGTCAACTATAAATGAAAACCTGCGCGAGCAGATGCTGCCTCAATTTTGGCTGTATAATTAAAGCTCAGCACGTTCCATAAGCATATAAGCATATGCATATAACGATTATGAGTGTTTCATAGAGTGTAAAGCACCGAAATGACACTGGGGCTTTGAGAGAAGCCGTGGTGGAGCTCTCCGGGTTGATTTTTACTGCCTGGGATTCTTTAACATGCACTTAAATCTTAGCACACGAGCGTTCTTGCATTTATATTTGCACGTCATGCAAGGTCGTAAATACCTATAGGGCGTTTAATGTGGCTGCCGCCTAAAGGCCAGCTGCAACGAAATTACCCTTTGGTCTAAATTGTTTACAAATGAGTAGTACTTACGCACCACGAAAGCAGCCTTCGCAAAGCCGCAGGGCTGGTAATTGTATGTGATTACCGACCTCCAACAGCACCAAAGCAGACGACGCGCACACCTGGTAGTTAGCGATTCTGATGTACGTCTAAACACGTCGCCTCCAAGATTTTTTCAGCAGGCCACTGGTTTAGCTGCTGGAAGCCTAAGCACCGTATAATCTCGGTGTTCACGCCGAGGAGCCCGGCATTCTTTGTAGGCGTGTGAGAATATTGGAAACTACCGCATAACGAATTGAATAGTGAACAAAGGTTACGTCGCTAAGCAGACAAGGGTGAAGTGAGACACAAACGACACATACGGGCGCCTCACTTCGTCCTCGACTGCTTACTCAGCACGTGCTGGTGGGCGAGTTGGTTATGCATGATTACAAAGAAGGCGCCAAATAAAACAACAGACGAAGGAAGGAGACACGAGACACGTAGGCTCGTCTGCTTGGCACCACTTGACACCGCTGCTTGACACTCGTCTGCTTGGCACCGTAACCTTCGTTTTTAAGTCATAGACCAACTAGCTCAGCAACAAGTTTTGTTGAATAGTGTCCTATTCGGTTCGGTCTCCGAATAGTCAGTAATCGTAAATGCGAATAATTTCCGAATATTTCAAAACCTCAACTGAGCCCAAGTAAACATAAAACTGGAGCAAAAGTACGGCAATTCTTTTTTTGCCCGCTGGCATAGTAGAGACACAAAACATGAGAACATTCGTAGTGCAGCAGGTTACGTCACCCAGGTGGCCATACTTTACAATCTGTACAGCGATCATCTGCACTTCCTCAAGAGCCATGTGCATGTGAGGAAACTACTTGTTTGATCCTAATGGTCCATTTGGGCTTTTGATAAAGAACGCTTCATAACCTACCATGTAATACCAGAAACTTGCTAACTTTGAGAATACCGGGATGTTAACATTGTTTTATATTAATTGTGAAAACGCCTATTCATTATTCGAAAACTATTCGAAGAGTGTTCGATACTGGATTCGATTCTGTTCTGGTACTATTCGATCCCTATTGGATTCGGTCTCAAAAATTACTATTCGCACGTCCCTAGTTCTCGGTTGTGCATCGTTTACAGCGAACAGTAATGGCAACGTTTTAGAGCGCACCTCTCCCGTTCCTGCGGCGAGCGTCGGCATTCCCGGCGTAACCGAGCGAACGAGAACAGCGAAAGATGAGAGCGAACGCGGCGCGCAGCGGGGTATGAAAAAAGCGGCGAAAGAAAAGAGGCGCGACTAGGAAAACGGAGAGGAGGGTGCGACGGAACCACGAGGCGAGAAGCAGAGGAGGGTATGGAGGAAGCGTGAGAAGAAAAGAGTGGTGCGGCGCCGGTGGCTACGAGATGGCGCCAGAGTAGCGCGTGTCCTCCGGGAGGTTTGTCGGCGGCGCCTTCTGTGAATCGCGCACACGCATCACTCACGCGCTGGCTCTCGCTGTCTCCAGATTAGCGAGGCAGTGGCGCCATACGTCGCCATGTTTGCATCGTGCCGCACGAGACCGATTGTCCACGCCAGCCAATATATCGGGAAACACATATAGGGCTACTCTCAAATTTCGCATTAGGGGGAGTATCTTAACCGTCGGTGAATTTTTTTTTTGTTGGTCGTGTCATAAGAATTCAACAAAGACACCAAGGACAGCAGAGGGGAAATGATTTGCATTTCTTAATTGAATTAAGGAAATTATAAATAAATGGAAATTAAAGGGGATGAAAACGCAACTGCCCGCAGGTGGGATACGAACCCGCGTCTTCGCATTACGCGTGTTATCCTCTGACCAGTTGAGTTACCACGGCGCCGTTTTCCTATCCATTTCCTGGGGTATTCATATTTAATAGAACAAATATATATATATATATATATATATATATATATATATATATATATATATATATATATATCCTACCAATATGTTACAGGGAGGAAAGACGCTTGACAATGTACCTACAAGATATATACAGCGGGCAGAAGACAGGCATACAAGATAGAGCCCGTGCGCACGACTATCGGCGTTCATCGTCTTCGTCAGTCCTCTCATCATCGTTCGCTCCTGCAGTGCCTCGTAGCAATGTGTGTGTGTGTGTGTGTGTGTGTGTGTGTGTGTGTGTGTGTGTGTGTGTGTTTATTCAAGGCTTTGAATACGGTGCGTGCCTAAAGTATGTCTACGAATACTCTTTGCTTCGTCTGTAGAGGGGTCGTCAGGCAGTACAGCCGAATGACCCCTCCAAACGAGTCGAAAAGAAAAAAAAACGTACTTTGTCCTTTTGTTTGATACGTACTTTTTCACCTGTAATCGCAGCACTTACGATGCTCCCGAGAATGCCATGTATTCTCTTTATTCAATTCACCCAATTGCTTACCTTTCGTGTGCGTATACCCGTTCTTTGCAACAAGCGATTGCAACCGATTGTTTGGTTTGGATTATTTCTGGGTAGCCTTGTAAGGCAACGTTCTCAAAGCATTTTACACTTCGAGCGTTTATCAGTGCCAACTACGGCAAGTACTTGCGTCTAGATCATAGACAAGTCTTCATACTGTAGTTAAGATTTATGCATAAAGCTGCACATAAATAAAAGCAAGACCTTTTCAGTCAATATGTAATCAGTGTGAGTTTTTTTTTTCTTTTGAGCAGCAAGCAATAAGTGCCGCTCTGGACGCGCCCATTACACGTACGCTGCCTAAACTGCCACGACGCAAATTTCGCGAGAGAATGTGTAAGCACCGAGGAACAACCGTCTCAATTATTACGCTCCCTCCCTTTTATTCACTTTCGCTCCGCCAGCGACATTTGTTAACCGGTACACACCCAGCCCTTACGCATGTCATGTGTGTGTATATATATTAGGGCCATCGTGAAACAATTGCGCCGTCGCGCGGCTGCGAATGTAAGCACGCGCGATGAGCCGACTAGGATTACAAGAGAGAGAGAGAAAGAAGAGCGGCAACGGCCCATCGAGCGATCCAAATTGAGCTCGGCATGCATACGCCACGAGACGACAGGAAAAAGCGAGTGGACGAAGAGGAAGGAGGGGGGGGGGGTCTCTTATTAAATCAAAGCTCCGCTAATCTCCACAACGGAGCTCCGTTAAAAGCGCGCCGAGACTCTTAATTTGGCGACTTCGACGCACGCACGCACGCACCATTCGCGTCCTCCGCGTAATGTCAGTCCACTCCGACCACTTAGCCCTACAACTCCTAATAACTTCTCAGGTGCGTGCCGGCACGGTGTGAAGAATGAGGGCGACAGCATTTCACGTAACGGCTCCCAGGTGGCAGCGCCATCTCGGAGTCTTTAATGGAGTCTTCGCGCCACATTCGTACCGTGAGCCTACCGACACTCTGCGGGAGCGGCGCTCGCCTTGGGCGTGCGTGCGTGCATGCGCCCTGGTGGCGGCCTCGTTGGTGGCGGCAACGTCGAACGTCGACGAAGAAAGAGCTCCCCCTCTCCACTGGTGTACGGAGGCTGCTCGGCGATTAATCCGGCCGGGGCGCGGCGACCGGCCTCTTCATTAAGGGCGTTGTTTCCTTTCTTGCTTCGCCGGATGACGCCAGGCATCGTGAGCAACCCACCCCGCCGCTTCCGAACTTTCGCGACCGCGAGGTCACTTGGGCGGCCCCCTTGCGCATCACACCGCAGCTGCCCGCGCTTTGTTGCCGTTTTCCGAGTGGAAGACTGTTCGCCAGAGTTCTTGACTGCTTTCCACAGGCACGGGTTCCCATTCTCAAGCAGCGCTGACACTAGAACAATAGCGTTAGAAAACCCACCAGCTGCACTCGCAGTCATTCAATGAGGCAGGCGCATTCTCTATTCTTCGTTGGCTGCGATGACTTGCCGGCTTCGATATTGCGTACGAACAGCCTCGCGAACCCGAGCCGCCCGAGCCCACATTTACGACTGTGTGATGCACTTGAACGCTGTCGTGTTGGTGTTACTTTTTTTTTTTTATTCTGAAAAGCGGAAGCGGACTGTTCATTTCACAGTGGCAGTGACAGCGAGCAGCAATGAGTCGCAGTGCGCTGGCTGCCCACTAATGGGTGACGTAAGCAGAACGTCACATCGAGGGGTGCGGCTTTGCGCTCGCTGCAGCCTCCCAGTTTCCGTATCGCACACTCTCGTAGCCGAATTTCGTCGAGCCACAATTCCGCGGGTATTCACATTTTTCTTGACCCATAAGTTGATATGGCTTGTTCGAGGAGAGCTCACTTAAATTTCCCAATTACGATGAGCCAACTGAAACTAAAGGTTTAAAAGTTATTTGTTGCATATTTTGTTCATTAGTGCATAATTACCTCGTATCACCCGTCATCCCATGGCCGCCACCGCTGACGACATTTCTCCGCTGGAACCGTCCTTATACTTCAAAGCGGCAATTTTTAAACATTGCCTAAAGTCTTCGTAGAAACACCCGTTGTGCTTGTATGTAAGGACTTGTATTACAGGGTGGGTGCCCTATCTAATTTTAGCTAAGGTTTCAATATATGCCGAAACCAACTCTAGGTGGACACGACCAAATTATTCTACGTAGTTGGCCATTGTATAGAGCAACTCACAAAATTTTTATGCTGCTTAATTACATAATTTGTGAAGATTATTTAACACATGACCGCGGGCGCACGTTAAAGACCGCCCCCCTCCTCCCAAGATGCCAATATTAATCCGAAGTTTCCCCCAATACGACTTCCCTCCTCATGATATCGTAGTTTTGGCACGTAAAACCCCAGAAATAGATAATTGTTCCCATTACGTAATTATTTCTACGCGTCTGAAAGAAAAGCCCACGAAATAAAAAAGCACATGACGCCCGTTTGCGCGCCGGGATTGCAGTGCTCTCAAGTACCATGTATGAAGGAACAGCCTATTTAACCTGGTTTAAAAACTAAATTATCGGGTTTTACGGGCCAAAACAATGATCTGATTATGAGGCACGCCGTAGTGGGGAACTCGGGATTAATTTTGACCGCCTGGGTTATCTTTAACGCGCACCTAAATCTAAGTGCACGGATGTTTTTGCATTTCGCTGCCATCGAAATACGGCGGCCACGGCCGGGCTTTGATCCCGCGACCTTGTGCTCAGCAGCGCAACACCAAAGCCACTAAGCAACCACGGCGGGTCTTGACCTGGTTTGCTTAGCGCTGTCGTGAGCCTCCGCGAGGCAAACGCATCACTAGCATAAGCCGCGCAAGGAACGCAATCGTCGCTGCCACGGCTGCCCTGTCGCTTTTTCAGCGCACCAGGCCGTCGGCTAGTGTGACACGCACACTGTTCATTCATACGTGGTACGTTTGAGTCGCTCGCGCGCGCGGGACAGAGATTGATCAACATTGACAGAACGAGAGAATCCTTATCCTGGAGCCAATGTTTCGAAAAGGGAACTCGCCTTTGCTCTTATTCGGTCACTCTTGATTATGACACTTGAACATATACGCTGTTGATTATGTATGATACTTCAAATCTTGCGTGGAAAGTTTCACACATGAGCTGATGTCAGTCTAACGCTCACTTTCACACGAATGCATCTTTGTGACACCAACATAGCGGTGTTAATGCAGTTATTCGCTTGCCTCGTGTCGGCGTCGGTGTTAGTGCTGCCGTACGAAAAAACACAAGTCGTGCGAAAATAAAGATCCCTTGTCGGGTAGCGGATGCGAACCACTGACCTCCAGGTTGCGAGACCACCACGCTAGCCGATTCATCCATTGCCGGTTTTTTCTTTCTTTATTGTATCGAATTATGAGCAGTATCAATCCAAAATTGTTACATTACATTTGAACATACATAAGAAATAAATGCGCACAAAGTACGCACTCCGATGAAAGCTCGAAATTCGGGCAAACAAACACAATCGTCCAGACAGACACGAAATACATTCAGGAACGGGATCAAAGGTAGGAACCACACTGCGCACTTGAGCAGCCTCTTCTCGAAAAACAGACCTTGTCGAGCGAGGTGGCTCGGCATGTCTGTTGATCATTCGGCTTCTCCATAGTGAATGAACTCCTAATAACATAAACAAATCATCATACGTGGCCTTTAAAGTGGGTTTTATGTGCATGAAGAAGTAGACGCAGCGCAAGGCGCGAGCCAATCATAGGCGTCCCCTCCCTCCAGAGGACGGAAAGGGTTTGATCGCGTGTTCGCTCCCCTCGCGCCCGCTGTTTCCCCCAGTTCAGTCCCCGCAGTCAGCTGGGAAGTCCGCATTTGGTTCGTTGTGACGAAAAGCAGGCCGCGTTGAAGGAACGGCAGCGGGAGCGGGCCGCACGTCGTGCGTTAGGCTCAAGAACAGGTAGCGTTTGATGAATGCCACCGGGAACTCGCTCGAAAACTGCTCGTTGTCGATGTGCCGACCTCGTCGTGAGGAAGCGCGAAGCCGAGATGTTACGACTACGAAGAGCCGCGGATCCGGAGCTTCGCTTGCACCCCTCTTCGCAGTAGTGAAAGGGTGGTCAACCTTTCTTTATGCTAAATGCCTCAAAGACCAATCTGCAAGATTATGATTTAAACTAGGGCGTGGCACGTGGGTTATCGAAAAGCGGGCTGTGTTGACATCCTGGACCGTAATGCGCTGTAGGCGTGATGGCACTGTTACTGCTTCTACGTGCGCCCGGTGTTCTCTCAACCGAGGACTAGGCACTTTCGGTATTACCAATATAACATCTAGCGGTACCTTGTAAACCACTTCAATTCTTCATGTACGTGACGAAGAGCGTGGCGCGGCCAGCATTTGTACGTCTTCCCATTCGATTTTTCGCTGCTAATATGAATCCCAAATAAACCATTCCCGTAACCATTGCAAGAGGGAAGAGGGAGGTGTTTGCGAATTATTTTTTCTTTCATTGGTTCTATAAACTTATGGCACTTTCGTCGCTATAAAAGTCAACGTCCATATTAGGCCTTGCATACATTCAGCGTACGAACCCCAATATGATAACCGACATGAATCACTTGCAAATCGAGTTGGAGAGAGAGAAAATTGTATGCCCCCTGCTGTTTCAAAATAAGGCGTCATGAGTATAGTTATTTTCACTAAATCGGCCAGTTGCTCAACTACAACTGCATCATAGATGTGGTACCTTAACACCAAAACGCGAATCAATAACAGTAAAGTGGTTCAAAATCGCGCCGCACAATTTATTCTTTACGACTATTATATATGATGAGGAGAATCAGGGTGATTCAATCGGTGGGCGGATCTAGCCTCGGATAGGAACGCGGGAATTTGCGTTTAAGCTTTATACTTACGAAAAACAAGTTGTCATTGATGCCCATTTCAGTACGCAGGTGTCGCTCCCTACGCTATGTTTCAGAATACATAACATGAACACCATAATGAGATAAATGTCGATTCACCTACACGCATTTCATTACGCACATGTCACCCGCGCAACGTCGGAGACCCCCCCATAGCGCTCATTCTCGCTTCAAAAAATTCTGTCATGCCACAGACGTTACCAAAGTGGAATCACCTACCGTCATTTTTGGTGCCAACAGAGTGTAATCTTTCAAGAAAAGTATCCTTGTGCAAACACAGATTTCTTTTTCGTTGTGTTCACTGTAGGTGTATCTTAAAATCGGTGTTAAACGTCCTCTAGTGCGCAACTGTATTTGGTGTTTCGTTCTATTTGCCGTTTTCGTGTGCGACATTATAATATGTATCCATTGCTTCACCAGTTGAAGCCCTTGTATTTTATATGTGCCTAATATTCGTTTTATGAATGCTAACATCGAATTCATTCTGCCGAACTTAAGTAAACTCTCTTTTTGGATTCATACGAGTTCATTTATGTCATTTATCACTGGCGGATCCAGGGTAGCCTTTAAAGGGAGGGAAGCGGAGTCATTAAAACATGAAGGGAACGGGGGAGGGGGAGAGAGATTTTATTAAAGGAAAGGAAGAGAGATCGACTCGGGCTAGTGTGCTCTAGCCTGCTGCTCTGCACGGGGGCAAGACAAAAGGGGGAAGAAAAGACGGGATAAATGATTATGGAAATTTAGAGGGATGCTCGTTGCACCATCTTGAAGCACTGCTAATAGCGCGGACCGGCATTGGTTGTTACATTCGACCTGCGAGGGCTGGCGATCTTCGCGGAAGCGACCGTCGAAACCTGCCCGGCCCGCTGCGGCGATTCGTTTTGTAAGGACGACTATGCGCCTCGTCCACAACCCGTTGGCGCCGGCATGTCTGCTGCGGCGACTCGCTTTGTACGGACGACAATGCGCCGCGTCCCCAACCGAACGGCGCCGCGTTGTCTAGGCGCAGTCGGCGGATCAAGTATTGTTATTGGATTCGCCGTCACCGTCACGGTTTGTTTGGAGCGGGGAACTCCTGGAAGAAGGTGTTTTGCGGTGCCGTCTCACGGGCCTTAGAAGTCGTCAGTCAATGGAGAGATGTGGCGGCCACTGTCTGCGGGGTCAACTCTGGGATCAAGAGGCGCCTGCTCAAGGCAAGACCCGTGTCTGCGAAAACCCTCTCAGCTCAGTGTGGTCAGTGAAACCCATGCGGAAGTGAGTGTGTAAACCCTCCCCCTCAAAGGCGGGTCGGCTACGATGACTTTGGACGCTCCGAATTGGTCGAAGGTTGAACGGCCGTTTCCCTCACCTAGGGATCTAGGGAGGACAGATTGTTTATAAGCAGCCGTTGTCGGCTCTTCAGTGTGCATTCTCTTTCAGTCATGATAGACTGATAAACTGTAAGGTTCTCACGTACATACTGTAAATAAATCCCATATTCCTCATTCTCGATGAGAACAAGTCCTTCCCTTCAACAACGTCCTCAGCGTGGATGAGTTGGACGACGGAATGGGCCAGCTATCATTTACTTCATGCCCGACCCCAATCCTTACGCGGTGTAATGAAAATGTTCCAGAACATCGTTCAACGAAGTTTGTTGCATATCTTGCCAAGCGACCAGTGATGCACGGGAAGGTCCTCAAAGGGGAACTCCGGCGATTTTGTTACCATGTCAAGGTAATGGAATACTCAGGTTCCCGAGACGCGTCCCTGTCACTCGTCCGATAGTAGAATTGTTCTGCAAATTCGAAAAATACCTTAATATGAGCAAAAAAGCGCAATAACGAAACCGAAACCTGACCAAACAGCCGACCGAGCAAACCTCCTCGTGTGACGTCCCGAGATGGTACTCAAGCGGACGAGGCGCGCAAGGCATGCCTGTCTCGGCCGCGGGGCGAACGAAACCGGCGAAGAGCAGACGCTCAGCTGATTCGTGACCGCGCCGGATCTTCAGGTGACAATTAAGCTGCATCAGCTCTTGGGATATGTCATACAGTGGCAGTTATGATTCTGACTAATTCAATAGCCACGAATCGCCGTTCGCATTCGATCTTGCCTATACGAGAGCCAGCGCCCAAGCGCAACATATCGCGCTGCAACATGATGACCAAGTGTAGGCCTAACCACTGATTTTATACGTGCTGCTTGCTATTCAAGGAAACGCTTTGCATACTCACTGGAAGATGTGCAGCACGACTCTCCGCATTTGTATCCCGAAAGGGCACCGCTGACAATCCAAAGCATACCGACCGGTATATATTGTTTACATCCGCAGGTACAGCGACCGCTCGTCGTTCGCTTGAGATATAATGCTAGGCGCTCATCGGTGACACCAATTAATGTCAGAACATATCAAAACCTGCAGACTTTGCCCAAGTAAGCACCGTTGCATCACTATGAGTCGCGTTGATATGAGCGACCACAGACTTTCGAAAACAGCAACAGTGAGAACGTATACGTAGTACGGGAGCGTTGTTATGCTGCCCACTTATCATTCTTCGTATTCTCTTCATGCAGACAATTAATGTGTTCCATAAAATAGACATAGATTAGGACTTCGCGCGTATGATCGTTCATGTAGAGAACGCGTAGTTTTCGCGCGGAAACGCCGATGCAAGTATTGACACCGCTGCAGCAGCTGAACGAGGCAGTCTTACGCTGCTCTATCGAAGGAGCTTCCGCTTGCTACCCATTTGAGATACTAGGAAAAGAGTGTACCTCGGAAGCTAAATAATGAGTCAGCACGTTAATACCCAAAAATTCACCCATCTGCGTAGTCACATTTAATTTAGGGAAGTGCCGGCGAGTGCGACTGGCCGCCTTCGAGAACGGCAACGTACGGAGGTTGACAGCGCGTCGTGTCGTCGCTTTTAGATTTTTGCGTGTGCGCTGAACGAAGTGAGGAATGGTTTATTCTAAATCAGTATGGGGGGCAAAACTGTACAGAAGCAGCTTTCTTCGTCCTAATGGCTTAATTAGCTTCAGGTCAGCCGCTCAGTTCCGCCAGCAGTACAGACGCACGAGCTCGGCGACTGCGATAGGCTTAAACTCGGCTGAACGCGATAGGCATCGGCTCAAACAGTGTGTGCGGATGGCGAGGGCTGAAGTTCGTGCAGACGACAGCGCAACACCACTTGCATGCCATCTCTTGCCCATTCACAAGGAACGCAACTTCTCGCGACAGCAACTTCTCACGCCAAGCACTGGCTCATGATCGTCGACTCCTCCACGTTACCGTCGCTGTCGTCTGCATGATCCCTGCATGCTCTGCGTGTACCACTCCTCACGTCATACGCAATGTGGCCTGTAACTGAGGAGGAGGTAAGGTAGGGCGTTTGAGGCAATTAAAAAAATTATTTGTATAATATCTGCCCAACTCTCAAACCTGCTTTTTGAGGACATGACGGAAGTGTGCAGAGGAACGTACCAGCGAATTCCACTTACATCCGTCGACATCGAAAAATCGCCGGAGTTGTCCTTGACCTGCCGAACATCAGTGCACATCATGATGGTGAGCTGGGGGAGAGGACAGCTTTAACTACACGATCAATTGTCGCGGCTGAAATGTGCTGTCATGTCGGGAAGGGTGGAGGTTGCTCGTCTCCGAATCCCCCCATAGCTATCAATCTTTTCTGTTTTTCTGCATAAACGACTCCCCTCTGAAATGCTCTCAGGGCCAAGAGGATAATTCCAACAAAAACATTTCTTTACCTGTATAAAGACAATGACGCGGTCATTGTGATGTTTGTTTTGACAGCTCGCTATAGGTCTATTGAAGTGAGATTACCACGCAAAGTGAAACGACCGGGCAGGGTTGAATTAACACTTTTCTTTGAATACATGAAAGCAATTTTTTTACTGTAATGCAGAATTCACTGAGGGCGAAAATATATATTGAACCTCCCTTAGCGACTTACGCAAAGCATGTAAGAAAGGCATTGAAAAAAATTGGGGGGAGGGGGAAGAAGAGAGAAACAGGCTTTAATGATATGCTGGAATTGTTAGCCTGCCTCTCCGCCTGACATGCTACTCCAGGCGCTGGGTGATGATTGCAATATATACAGTGATAACCACTTAACAACACATACAGTAACCACACACATATACATGCATATATATATATATATATATACTTATTTACACTGTTTCATCTAGGCTCGTGGCCTACAGGAACGTCAACAGCGCTTTCGTGGCGCTGCAGCACATGTGGTGCTTTGCCATGGGCCGAGAATGTGCTGTAGTACCAAGCTCGAGTCCCGTTGAAGTTGTAGTGCCGCCTTCAAAGAATGTCTCTCTCTCTGACGCGTAGCGGCAGCAGTCGCACACAACATGTTGCAGGTATTCAGGGGCGTCACCTTAGGAGCACATTTGCGGGGCCGTGAGTTGAATCTTACTCTTGAAGTAGTTTGTGTAGGCCACGTTGAATATAATGCGGCAAAAGCATGCTTGCTCTTGTCTATTGTGGCCTCGCGGCATCTAAAGTCACACGATGGATATAATTTGCATAGGGGTCCGTACTGGTAGCTGGCATCTGTCCCGAAGAATCTCTGGAGACGCCGAGCGTGTGCAGATACCAGTGTCGTCGCGTCTTTTCTCGATAAAGGTATCTGGACCATTTCTCTTGAACTGTGCCGAGCTTTGGCAGCATGGTCAACCTGGACGTTACCTTGTATTCCGCAGTCGGGTGGTAACCACTAAAGCACAACGCTGTGATGCAGTTAGCAGGCTTTTTGTATAGGCATCTGATGTACATTACGTGTTGTTCCTCCATGCGTGGTGACTTCAGGGACTGCAGGGCCGCTCTTGAGTCGGTGACGATGGCCTAAGACTCAGCTTTCTTGTCGGTGATGTAAACCCAAGTGGTCCGCAGTGCAGCTAGTTCTGTGGCTGTAGTCGTAGTGTGGTTACTCAGAGTGGCAGAGATGGTAACACTCGCAGATGGAATCTACACAGCAATGGCAGACGATGTAGGTCTAATGTAGCCATCAGTGCTAATATGACGGTAAGCTATGTAGCAGGTCTTAACATGCTCTAGAGCAAAATATGTCAGCGCTGGACCAGGAGTATTTCTGTTGCTCTTGAACCCAGGCACGAAAGTGACAATAGACCACGACGGAATTTTCCACGGTGGTTCCGTCGGCATAGAATGGCTTTGATCATTCAGCGGCAGCAAGCTCCGCACCACAGGTCCGCTGTCTGAAGCAAGTGAATGGCCCGGCACTGTAGCGGCAAAGCGCATGTGTACTCGAAGAAACTCCTGGTGCAGAAGCACTGGAACAGATAGGCGCGTGCTTCCTGCAAGGTTTCCTACACATGATGTGTTTTTCAGTAGGCCGAGGCACACCCTCAGGACTTTTGCTTCCGCACCAGTGAGTTCTCTTACTTTGGTTTGGGAAATTCCGAGTCGCATAGGAAGGCTGTATCGCAGGAGACCTTCACAGAGAGCCGTATACATGCGTAGCAAAGAATTTACGGAACGAAAGATCCTCGCGTATGACCCTTTTTCTTTTAGTATTCGAATATGGGGTGTCCACACCATTAGTTTGTCGATTCTCACGCACAGAAACTTGTGACTTGACAAGTACCGAATGGGACAGTGTGCAACCTTTAAAGTGTAGCACGAGACATCACGCCTACTGAAAGCAATGGTGGCACACTTTTCCGGTTACATCGTTAGACCTCATGCAAATAGAAATCTTTCAATAGAATTGATAGCTTTCTGCAATCTTGCTCGTAGGACACGTCTGTTGCGACCAGAGCTCCATATACACGTGTCATCTGCATATAAAGAGATTTCAACCGATGTAGGAACGCAGTTCTCCAGTCCAATAATAGAGATGTTAAATAAGGTCGGACTTAAAACACCGCCCCAGGGAAATCCTCGATTAAATTTGTGTGGAGCTGTGTCACCTTCTTTTGTGGACGTGTAGACTGACCGATTAGTAAGGTAGTCTGAGATCCAGCGGTACATGCGCACACCAACTCCAACGGACTTCAGAGCGTATAAAATAGCCTCGTGAGTCACATTATTGAACGCTTCCTTGATGTCGACGAATACGCCAATAGTGATGTTGCATGCATGTTGAATTTTACGTAGTTGACGAGGCTGATCACGTTGTCGATGCTGCTGCGGCCCTTCCTGAACCCTGACATTTGCGGAGGGTAGACATTCTTGTTCATCTGCAACCAGTCCAGGCGCGTCAATACCATCTTCTCCCTAAGCTTTCCCACGCAACTAAGAAGAGCAATGGGACGATAAAAGTTTATGCCTGTTGGAGTCTTGCCAGGGTTGAGGACAGGGATAACAGGAACTCGCTTCCAGCAAGGTTCAAGACGGCCACTCTCCCAGCTCGCATTCAGTATAGTAAGTAGGCACATCTTTCCCTTGTGGCCTAAATGTGTCAACTCGGAGTAACTAACGCAGTCAGGACCAGGAGATGACGCCTTATTCACCAACGTCAACGCGCGAAGTAGCTCCATGATTGGGCAGGAGGAGGAAATGCACTGTGTTCGCCATCATGCAATTAGTCGCCGCTGTATTGACACATCGGCCGACGTGCTTCTAGGGCCAGCATCAGATACGCATACTTCGCAGACAACTTTCTGTGGCTATGAAGGGACAGCCATGGGGGCGGAGCTTCAGCAAAAGTGTTACCGCGCCAAGTAGTCCGGCCGCATTTGACAGCGCCACCGTAACAGCCGACGCTACACCATATCCAAGCAGGTGGTCGCCACGTGCGCCTCGCGACAGTGACGTCAGGCCACACAGCGTCCAATCGGGAGGCCACCTCAAGCGCCTGACGACAGTGACGTCAGGGCGCACCGTCGAACACACGGCCGCCACGCGTGCCGATGTGATGAGTCATCCCGCGTGGCGCCGAACCACCCCGACACCCGCACTTGACGACAGTGACGTCACGCATGCAAGCCAATCAGGAGGTGCACACCTGTGCCTAGCGACAGTGACGTCACGACACAGAGGAGACCAATCAGGAGGCCGGAAAGCTGTGACAGTTTCTGCAAGCGGCAGATGACCTGCCATTAAAGGCTTCCGCCTTAAAAAGTCAGGTGGCAGAGGAAGCGCGAGAGGGTGAGAACAGAAGGATGATGGCTTGACGGCGGCTGTCTTCCCGCTAGCCCAGTGTTATGCGCAAAAAGGGGGGGGGGGTGAACTCGCGCTAATGGGAAAGAAGGGAGGCAGGTGAGCGCGCTAGCACAGCCGTTGCTCAGTCGTGTCGCGGATGCACTATCATGGAGATGATCTGCCGCGAATGCCAAAACTTCAGGATACTATAGATAGTTTGTGGCTTCGTGTGCGCTGTGTATTCGCGCGCCAAGTGTTACAGGTCGCGTCATATCAAGTTTCGAAGACGCGTTGAAGCTAAAAGCAGCATGAAGCGTTTGCTCCCAGCTACTGCCGCTCACCATGCCAGCGTTTTGACGGCAAATGGCGGCCACTGAGTGACATCTGCTTATGTTTACATGTGCGCGCGTGGCACCATTCTTGTTAATTGAGTTAGTAAGTGGATCAGTACTGCAATTTATACAGCCGATAAAATTACTCACCATACTTGGTATAAGTATCTAATGATTTGCTATCGCAATCGAGGCGTTGCCTTTTGGACGAAACTGCGACATCTTTCTTGATAAAACACAAAATAGTGCCAGGTGCTGTATTGATCGATCCTGATAATTAAATCTGATCTTCCCGCGAAATTAGAGCAAGCAAAAAGACGAGATAAGCTAAAAATATTTTTTTGTCAAGTGATACACGCAGGTCATTATATA